>NC_051847.1:116022345-116029027 GCF_002237135.1 Teleopsis dalmanni
CGGAAATTCTCATTTAAAATTCGCGCGCTGTATATTTTCCGATATTTTAAGTTTATGTAGTTTGGCAGCACTGTCCTTAATTACTATGCCAAAAATGAGCGCGATCTGTCAGACAGTTCGTTTACGGCAGCTGTTGAAACCAGTTCACCTCAGTAGGGCGTTGCGAAAAAAACAATGGAAAAAAATATTGAACAAAGAGTTTGCATCAAATTTTGTGTTTCGAACGAAATTTCGTGTGCAGAATCGTTGCGAATGCTACAAAAGGCTTATGGGGAATCAGTTTTATCGAAAACTCAAGTTTATGAGTGGTACAAAGCCTTCCAGGACGGTCGTACGACCGTCGAAGACATTTCGCAACGCACTACTGAGGTGAACTGGTTTCAACAGCTGCCGTAAACGAACTGTCTGACAGATCGAGCTCATTTTTGGCATAGTAATTAAGGACAGTGCTGCCAAACTACATAAACTTAAAATATCGAAAAATATACAGCGCGCGAATTTTAAATGAGAATTTCCGAAAACTTTTCAGTCTTAATGTATATTATATCAATTTAAATGTTAGTTGATAGATATAAGGTGTAGATTGTGTCAAAAAGTCTTACATAGAAGACCAGCTACAGATGTCGTTAAGCTAGAAATTTGGTTTATCTTATTTTCATGAAGAAATATTGAGTCTAAAGAATCTATAAACTCGTAGTTGTAATATTAATAAACTAAAGTAAAGTACACGTTTGACTGTTAGTACTAGAGAGACCTGTACATTAAAACATCTCTGTTTAAAAACATTTTACAGAGTTTTAAAAATTATATAAATAATTAATATTACTTGGGCCTAAAATACAATTTGGTATTATAAAAAGATTTTCTAATACATGAAAGACTTATACGTATTATAAACTATATAGCTTGGTTTCAATATGCTAAATGTAGTCGTAAGGAGTCAAAATAGCGACATACTTAAATAAATGTTGTTTAAATTAGATTATGCTTACAAAAAAAAACTGTAAAAAAACTATATGTATAAACTATATGTTGTTGATCAAATATTCTAATTAAATCGTATCTCTTTTGTTTTATAGAACCAAATAGAGAAATCAAGCTTCAAGCCCTAACATCGATATTTTTTTTTTTTTGAGTTAAAATTCTTTTAATAAAAATATATCTGCATATGCATATTTAATCGAATAGAAATTAAAACGAACTCAAAAATGGATTTTCAAAACTATTTTACAACTACAGTGATAAGTTATTGTCAATCAAACCTTATTGTTAGCACTTATTGATGAGGAAGCGGCTGTTGAAAGTAATGAAGTTGCTGATGTTGCGGCTGAAAAATGTTGTGCTAATGTGGAGACAATCGATGAGTTTGTAGTCGCATTAGTAGAAGTGGTGACGTTAATGCAATTGGTAACTGTATTAGAAGCCAATGCAATCTGTTTATATGTTGATGTTGAAGACGGTGCCGATGATGATGTTGATGATAAATTATTTGTTACTATTATCGCAGAAGTTGATGTAGAAGCAGAATTAGTTCCATTCCCAGAGGTAGATACAGAACCTATATTGCTGCCTATATTAGTACGATTACCATCGATTTTAAATTGTGATTGCTGCTGCTGCTGCTGTTGTTGTTGTTGATGCAATGGTGGCATTTTGTTGTGATCACCAATTGAAAATTTAGCTTTAAGTATTTCAATATTTGTAAATTTAAATTTTAGACTATTTGTATTAAATGTTGTTGATGTTATTGGTGGTGTACTTTTACTTAACACTTGACAGGAGGTTTCACTTTTGTTTTGACTTTTTATCTCTGTTGGTTTTTTATTGGATGTCACGTTTGCAACAGAGCTGATGTCGTCGTTGTGATCTTCGTAGTTTTTGCCGTCACTGTCACCGTCACCGTAACCGTCACCGTCGTCGTCTGCCAATAAGTCAAGACCACTATGAAATGATGGCGACTTTGGTATACCTAAACCATAGTAGCCTGTTATTGGCGACGGATGTGCTGACGTGGTATTATTAACAAATTTATTTGTTACGTTTTCGCTATTAGATAAATGATTATTTATTGAATTATCATCGATTAGTTTAATACGATGAACACTATTTTGCTTATGTGGGGTATTATTTAACACATCAGGTGTGTTCGCATTGAGTTGATTTGGTAAGTGATTTTGTTGGTCTAATTGCTGTTGTTGTTGTTGCTGCTGTTGTTGGTGCTCTTGTTGCTGTTTGAAACCACCGGGGATATTGCCCGTATATAACATAGCACTGAATACCATTTCATTAACAGCATACGAATTTTAATTAAATTTAATCGCATCGCATTAAGACAATAACTTTTGAATTCCAATTAATAGCGAGTACAAATAAATTATATGTTTTTCTCTTTTATATATAACACATATAAAGTAAATTTCTTCTAAACTTATTTATAATAATATAATCTCAAACCGCTTATTTATTTTTAAGCATAAATCTTTTTATTCTGTTTTAGCTTCAGCATTTGTGATATGACAGGTTCTTTTTCAAACACATTTTTATATTAAATTATTAATATTAATAATTAAACACTAAAGTTCATTTATTTACGCAATTATTACACTTTTCAAATTTTCTATATCTCATGAAATGTTTATTAATGTTTATTAATGTACGAACAAAGGGAAATATATCTTAAGCATAAAAAGCATCTGTAATGGAATTTTTTAAAATTTGTGTTTAAATGCATTAATATAAATAGTTTAGTATGATGAAACTAGCAACTAAAATTGTAATTAGTGAATGAATTTTACTTATTTAAAATAAAACGAAATAAAAACAAAACAAAATTTATCAACAAAAGTAACAGAATTTTTTTAAAAAAAAGCTAATAAAAAGTGTTTATTTTTATTTTTCATACGCAAGTTTGCATGTGATATGAACAATGAACAAGTGAAGTATGCCGCCGAATGATTTTCAAGTCAAGTTCATGGCCGAAAAGGTGAAGTCTATGTCTATGTGAGGTCTACAAATGTTTTATAAAAAAAAAAACTCTTGCATACAGAAAAATTTTTATGTAAAATAACTATAAAAACAGCGAAAAAAACAGTTTTATTTGGTGATGGTGAAAACTGCTAGTCGAAACATAATTGAGACTGATATATGCGAACATACTGTTTCATATATATATAATAGACTACTTCACACATTTTTTACTGTTATAAAATTTCTATTAACTGATAAATATTTTATAATTTTTTTTAAACACTTCTTTGTCCATAAAATTCGAATTCGAATTCGAAATCGCCATATAATACAAACCAATTATCCACGCAAACTGATAAAATCATATACAGAATATCAAAACTAGAATATCAGACATAGAGTTATATTAAGAATCTCTTCTACCAAAAACATTAAAAATTATTTGATTACAACTGAAAATATTCCTTAGTGACTGCAATGTAATATCGCTAAATAGAGTGATAAGCACCAGCAAAGTGTACATAAAATCGGTAGCAATATATATGGTATGAAAGAATACTTTATAGCCCGGCAATTTGAATTATCTAAATTGCAATTTAACTCAGAATAAATTTTGAAGATCTACAGCGTAATGTCAGTTAGTATTGATTGGAAAAATACTAGTTACAAGAATGAATAATTTTTTCCAAAAGTGGGAATTGATTCCGATAACATTATACATATATATATCTCAGATATATTTCACGGCGACTCGAAAATATCTACGAGGGCGGTTTGATAAGTCAGTGACTCTTTGAATTTCCCGCACAGCACTGTTCCAAATGTAACAGTGCTGCCGTCAGCTGTAATCTACCAGTGGGCAAGTTTCTAGTTTGATAGCCGCTCAAAGCAGACAACCTCGTGAATTTTTATGAAAATAGAAAAAAGTTAATTTCGTGTGCTGATTAAGCATTACTGGCCAAAATCAACGAATTGGGATACGAACTGCTACCTCATCCAGCACATTCTCCAGATTTAGCCCCCTGCGACTATTTTCTGTTTCCAAACCTAAAGAAATGGCTGAGGGGTAAGAGATTTGAGTCGAATGAAGAAGTCAATACCGAAACAAACGCGTATTTTGAGAGCTTTGAGAAAACATATTATTTGGAGGGAATTAAAAAATTAGAAAAAAGCTGGACTAAATGCATCGAGCTAAAAGGTGATTATGTAGAAAAATAAAATGTTTATTAGCCGAAAAAAATTTGTTATCAAGCCGCCCTAGTATGTTACGATTTTTTCGGAATTTTTAATTTAATATTTCACTCTCCGTAAAAAGAATAAAAATCCCTTCGTTGTTTTTTATTTAAATAAAAATTTGATTCAAAATTGCCAAAACTTTTTTCACAAAATATATCAAATACATCAAAAAAAAAATACGTATCCTATAGAATTGGAATCAGGTATTAGTAAAATTATGATGTCTAAAAATAAACGTTTATGCTATTCTTTAGATTTTCCTAGTTGAGTTCTCACAAATTAAGCGTAGATTTTAATTCAATTAATATTTATTTATTTAACGAATTAATTGCTCATTTAATATTTTTAGTAGTTTTATATTTTAATTATAAATATATATAATTTTGATAAAATAAACAAAATTTTCTTAGTTATATGGGATTACTATAGTAGTTAACTACATCTGTCAGAAGCTCTTTTCCACAATTCTATTTTTTGTCATCTGTGTTATAATTAGCTTGTTCTCCTAATTATTCGCCTAATTCCCTAATTAGGACCCTAATTTTTTTTGTTTTCTTTGCCAAAATTTCATAACGTGAATTTTACTGCAATTTTATAAATGTATATGGCTTGGAAAGTGACATTTATATTTAAATCTTTGTAGCAATGTCTCCCGTCACCCCCCGAATTTATGACAACATTATAGTCGAATGGTTTAAATCTATTTAACTCCTTCCATGTAATTCTATTAATTTTTGAGTGCATTTAATTTAAGATATATAAAATCTGTAATTAAAAAATAATGTTGATGAATACATATACCCTTAAAATATCTCTACCTTAATAGTAGGATTAATAGTATTGGATGTTTAATTTAGTTTACAATGTTTTTGTTACAATTCGCAATAGTAATGCGTCGTTTTAAGAAAAATAATTATTTCTTTTATAGAATATAATATGAGGGCCTATGATCCACTAGGAGAGAACGACAGCAGTTAGTAAATAAGTAAATAAGAGTAAAAAAAAGTATTTGTGAATGATATAAAATATGGTCGCATTGGTTGTAACTACGGTTAAGATTGCTCATACCTCTGAGCATTTAACAAGTGAATAAAATGTTTAAAAAATAAAAGAAGTGATTATAAATTATCACTGATTTAACATTGAAGAAATTGCTGGTAATGTTTGCAATTGATATCATGTATTTTATTATTATTTTAAATATACTACAAAATTGTTGGAATTTTAGTAAATGAAAATTGTTCAAATGTTCTTAGATAAAATTTACAGTTTTCTTCTCATCCGCATATCCACAACCCCGACAAAAGTCATTATGTGGTAGACCAGTCCCCTAGTATGTCTTCTTAGTACTAGTACGCAGTGACCCATCAGAACCTATACCATAGTGCTGAGCAGTTTACGCCTTAGTTGACGCAGCCGAATGGTACGTTTCTTGCCCACTTTGGATTGGAACGATCTTGCGATCTGCCAAAAGAGTTCATTTGCCCAAGTTTGCTTAACTATGATATTTTTACAACGACATGGTGGTCTATATTTTGTTGTCATGTTATCACACAATTAAATAATCAGTGGGTAGCACTACTACTACTATGAGTGACACATTTGCGTTACAGACACGTATAAATTTATAAATAAATAATACAAGGGGTTTGAATTACGAGTTAACAATTTATATATTTTTGACTATAACAAAAAATGTCGAGCTATTAGCATAATTTTGGTATTTGATAAATATGATTCTACTGGAGCTTCTTGCTTTCAAAACAAAAATAGAGTTTTCGGTTCCAATCGGTCAAGCAGCAATCGGTTGAAAAAATCTAAAATCTATCTCCAACACTGAATTTCAAAAGTTGTTCGTGTGTGGAGGTCACTTTACCGGTAATAACATGACAAATTTTTTTTTTAAAGTACTGATATGTATAATTGGATAATGTTTTTTTACATACGTATAAAATATAGTTAATCTTAAAGACAAATACACAAAAATAAATAGACAAAACTTTTTAAATAACTTTAAGAGTGTAAACACTATTACTTTAATAATAACTAATAGTAGATATTATCTTTATTTTCTTTTCGTAACCTTCCGTCGTCACCGCTTTTCTTTGTATTCCACTGTAATGCACAACTCAGCGGGAAAATTTATTACAGAGCTCATAGCATTTTATGAAAAGTAAACTACTTGCACTCGTACATAGCATAGTCTGGCATAGCACAAACAACAAGTTAAACACTTGGGACGTTCTTTATATTATGAAAGAAGAGGGCGAATGTCATTTTTTTATAAAAGTTTTTAATTAAATTATAAGTAATATTCGTTGTTATATGTTCACGTTTTCGATTGCCATTGCAACTGTTGCTTGGTACCAAAAGCACATTGAGCGAGAGCATGAGCACTTAAGTCTAACGAAGCGGAGTAGCGGAACTTATAAAGTTATTTATGGTTCATTGCTCTAAATGGGTAATGAGCTATTGATAA
>NC_051847.1:116029127-116034504 GCF_002237135.1 Teleopsis dalmanni
TGTACTTGATAATATATAAAATTTGATTTGAAATGTGATATGTATCTTAGGAATTCATATAACTGAGTAAAGGTTAAGATAATTATATATCAATTCAATGCCATTATTATTACTTGTACTTTTTACGTCGTTTCTAAACACAAATTTTATTTACTGGTAGTACGACTCGTGAAAAGGATTACCAAAAAAAGTCACGAGTATTTATTTCGTTTTATTACTATTTGTATTTATTATGAACTTGAACATTCACGCGTAGTATTTTTATAAAAATTTATCTTATTAAACAAAAATATTTGTCAAAATTCCAGCAAAAAAATTATAATCAAAATCAAGTTGACGTCTACCTGACAAAGTCATGCGATTAAATTCTTTTGTGAAAAATTTATAGTGGCCTTAAGCATGTGATATGCGTACTGGTACTTTACAGGTGGTAATATTTTAGGAATATAAAATCATTATTTAAAAAACAAATAATTTGTTTCAAAGGCGTCATTTAATGTCAGTTCGAGATAAATTTGAATAGCATTGAGTTTGGGTGGGCTTAGTTGTAAAATTTTAGTTCTTAGTAGTGATGTTACTCATGTCGATATAAAAAAGTGTTTTATCCTTTTTAAAATGAAATCAATTTTACTATTTGCTCATATATTGAATGTGTATGTTTATTCCGGTGGATTGTTTTTTGACACTTTGTGTCATTCGAAAATGATGGTGTAGTGATACAACTCTTTTCTTAGACCAAAAAATCAACTTAGGAATTTACGAGGTATATAGGTGACACACTTTGTATGTAGCCGAACGTTGGTTGAATTATGATTAAGATAACAAGTATTACGTGGTAAAATTGTATTTTGAAAGTATATTTGCTGTTAGTTCAAACCCTAAAATAATTATAATATATAAACATATGATACAAATACATGACAGACATATAGACACAGTGAAACCCCAGTGAAAGCGATATATATCGGCTAAATTCCAGTTTTTTGGACAAAAATAAGTTCGTGTTCTTACTGGAGTACTAACGGGGCACTGTGCCATTGCACCTATGCTCCAACGGTGGCGAATAAGCACAAGCGGATTATGCAGGAGTTGCCAAGATGAAGAGGAGGTAGAATCTATCAATCACTTTCTCTGTCTCTGTCCAGGACTTCAGACAAAGCGACTTCAATGTCTCGGGGATCGTTTTTTCACTGACTTGGAAGAGATAACGAAAGCAAGCTTATCGGATCTCCTCAACTTCATCTGGAAAACCAAATGGTTTAACAAGGATTACAAAGGTTAGCAATTCACCTCTCTCGGCAAAATGTTTGAGGGCATCACAGTGGGCAATATACGCCTCCGAGTGGAAGTGCTGACAACAGTCAGCATGCGCCTTCCGAACCTTCCGAACCTGAATTTTTTTTTGTTGGGGTTGTACACCCCCTAAATGCAAAGATTATAGAAGAAAATGTTCTATTGTTCTTAGTGATTATACTATATGCTTCATTAACTCTCTTCCGGAAAATGATCTGAATTTCTTTGAGATTAATCGTTTAAATGTTGGCGCGGTAACATCTTTAAGAAAAATGATACTATAAATTCAACTGAACTCATACCGATTAAAAAATGAAGAGTAGCGTTTGTACTTTACTGCTTATAAACTGAGTAGAAAGAAATACATATATTATGGATATGCACTACACAATAATTTTATCCTTTTACTTCCACACGTGAGTTTTTGTCTGACTCATAATTTATTCCAGACTAAAAATAGCGTCACTTTTTTGCTGTGACTGCACTACGTCTATATTGAGCGGGCTTACGTATTACCTGATGACTTTGTTATGTACAGTTTACGTATTTCCTCATTGTTTTACGATACTAACGCGCATGTAAAATGAAAAACCCATAATTATGAATTGCTCCCTTAGAGAGAATTTTTCATATTGGAAAACTGCCAGACATCAACAATGGAGCCAAAAAAAAATGTATATACATATATTAAAAAAAAAATTAAATATCTGCAATTTATCGCACGCAGTCATCAAACACAGCGTGGTCATAATAAATTAAACTGATGGACTTGCACTTCATGCAAAAGTCTTCCTTAAGCGGAATCGATTGGGACTTCATGCACATCAGGTTACATGCATAGAAGTTTCGTATGAATAATTTTTTATTGCTGTAAGAATATGATTGATAGTAAAAATTATAAATGTTTATATAAACATTTTAATTTTTATAAGGGAATTGTTATAAAATTAAAATTAGATTGAATGAGATTTAGAAGTCTTATCAGTGGTGTGTTAGATGTTTGTAACGGAAGTAGTATTGATAGGAAGATTAAAAATTTATACTGCGTTAAGACAAGTACTTCAATGAAATATCTGGAAAACATTATATTCAATCGGATAGCAAAAATCAGTGTACAGTCCCCTTTCTGTCCATTAAAAGAAAATAATTAATATTTTATAAATAATATCTATTATTTAGAATGACAATTTTTGGGGTGTTCATTTTTTTATTAGTATTTATTATTATTATTTGATATTGTTTAAAAGTATCGCTACAATCTCGTTTTCTAAGCAACAGTGACTTTAAGTTGGCTACAAGGGGCTACAGAATGAAGAATGAAAAAGATCTACATATATCTGTTTATGTACATGTTGGTAATGAGTATCGAATTACTTGGAATGAAGACTGTTATGAGTTATAACGTGACATTGACATAGTTTAACGTGCTAGAATTTAGTAACTTCGCTGGCTAGATTATTATTGTAAGGGAATGTGGCACTGCGACCGTGAGGTCTATTGTGCCCCCTTCTGGGTTTAGAGTAAGTCTCTAAACCCTGTGGTGCCAATAAAAAGTAGTGTAGAACATACTTTACAGAGTTTTATTGCCTCTTCTGTAAGAATATACTTTCCCAGGAGCTTATTCTGTATGGTCATTAGCGCAGGGCGTTCTAATAGCACATGTGTGGCCGACTCGTCATTATCTTTACAGAATCTCTTAACATTCTCTTTTATTCTGGTTCTCCTTTATTTTTATGAGAGAACGTAGCGTAATATGTTCTAAAAAGGTTTCGGCCTCATTATAGGTGTATGTTTGCTCTTTTTCTGGCTACTTTGTTCGCGTTTTCTTTTCCGCGCACGTCAGTATGCCCCGGTACCCAAAGAATCGACACCTGTGGCTAGATTAAGTTGTGTCAATAGTTAAAAAAGCTCTAGCTAGAAGTATGCTGGATTTGGTACCTACTGGTACCGTTATAGGTGCGTGTAAATAGAAGATGTGTAAGCACCTCTATAGTGTAAAGTGGAAATAAAATCACTTGGTCTTGCCAACTGGTGACAACAAGAGGTTAATTAAACTTGTTCGCGGATAATGACACATATCAGCAAAACTAACTACATAAATAAGTAATTTAGATGAAGTTAAATGCTTCTTGGAAATTTCTAGGTAGATCTCAGTATATATATATGAAAATATATAAATTGGAAAGATATTGAACCCAGGGTGTCAGGAAACTACTGAAATTAAGAATTCTTTTTGTAATAAAATTTTTGTTAATTTAAAAAATAATCTTCTTTGCAGTATCAGTAGCAGATAGACTGGGTTCAAATACAATAAAATATAAAATCATTTCTTTTATGTGTTTTAAAAATAATAATTCTGTATAAAAACCTTTACAAATCTAATTAATTTAATAATATGTATTCTAGTCAACTATTAGGAATTATTAGAAATTATTCTATCTTCTTAAGCTTTATAGTTTTTATTTTTTACGATAATTATTTAATTTTTTGTTTTTATTTTAATTTCCCAAACATCGTTGGCGACATGTTAGCAGTAGCGTGAGTTGTACAAAATGAGTTGGCAACACTTGCATTTATTTAAAAATATACTGAAAGTGCTAAAAATAGTTTTCTGCTGAATATTATTGATGGCTGCCCTACTTGGTGGTAATATATGGGGTTGCATCTAGATAGCTTATTGAAGCAATGGCTTTCGACGCCACTTATCTATGTGAATTTGTATGTTTGCATTTGCTGAGGTGAAGTTGGTTTTCATACTTACAATGATTTCATGTCGATTCATTACGTTTTTCATTTTAATTTTGTTTTATTTGTTTTTATTTATTTTTTTATGGCACGTTATTCAACGAAAAAACAGAGAATAACGCAAAACAATTTTTTGTGACTGTTTACTCGCATGCTATTTTGTGCTATCTAAATTATTATGTAGCATGCAATAATTTATGATTGGCAATTTTGGAAGCGGGAAGCCTTTTGAAAGTATTAAAATGTTCATGTATTAATATTTTGTATGTAAATACTATATTATTAATTTGAATATTTATAACAATATTGATAGTATTTGAAGTATTTTGTTTAGTTTTAAATATGGCTTATTAATAGATATTTAAGTGTATTAATTTAAGTGCACAATTATTTTAATTGTAGCATTTAACAGACATGTAATATTTATCACATTTTTACTTTAATTATTGTACATAAATTCAATAATAATTAATCCAAGAAATGTGCACATTACCTTAGTGTTCAGTATGAAAAGCATTTAATTAAAGTGTTAATTACGAAAAGTCGATGTGCTGTGGGTGTTATTAATAAATTAGCGTCAATGTTGTTGGTTCTTTAATTAAGAAACAAAAGTGTGAATGAAATAGCTTCCCATGAGATTTATATTCTTCATTCATGAAATTTATTTTGAAATTTAATGTTATTTTTAAACTTATTGTTGAAATGTAATAAAGAAATCTGTAAGCAATTTAATTAACAAATGAAACAATTGATTAATCAAAACGCCGAGTTTTCCAATTAATTATTATGTTGAATATTTAATTACATATAAATCAACCGTGAGATGACATTTGTACAAATAATTTTTTTTTGGTGATTTCCATACGTAAAAATGGTTACTTCTGATCATTCTATGAATTTTATTATGTTTCCTATTGTAACATATTGTCAAAAACTAATAATAATTGAAAAGTAAATACAACAAGCTTATTAAAGTGAACGTAAATTTTTTATTTGAAACTCATCTGCTTTAAAGCTAAACATATATATAACATACATAAACACTAAATAGTAAGGAATTAAATCTTCTAAGATCGTCTTTAAAGCGTTGAGAGTTCTGCGAGTTTAACACGATGCGTTGTCTTATCCCATAGCTAAGGTGCAGAAGTTACAAATCACATGATCTTATTTAATAGTTTAAACTTCTCGAAAATAAAACTAGAATGTGTGGCAACACCCTATTTAATCCGTCACAGTCATATCTTTAATTACACATCAAAAAATTTTAATTGTCTTAGAGTAATCACTCTCCGCACGGGAAGGTACACAGATCTTAGATCAATCACTGAATAATCGTTGA
>NC_051847.1:116034604-116050307 GCF_002237135.1 Teleopsis dalmanni
AAAACCGGCAAATCTTGGGAGGAGGTCAAGTAGGTGGTCGTCCAACGACCAGCTCTAGACTAACCTTTTTAAAAGAAATTGTAACAACCGGGAAATTTTGGGGGAAAGTCAAGTAGGTAGCTCATAACTGTGCAAGATGGAGACGTTTTGTTGATCTTCTATGCTCAATTAGGGGTTAAAGGAATGAAGATATTCTAAATTCGCTCTGAACAAGATAATTTTACTGCTTAGAGTCTTTAAATCAAGGAAGTGCATATGTTATAACATGTTAAAATAGTATTTATATGACATAATTATACCTATTATTTAGAAATTATTTTTAATATTAATTTATATGTTAAGTATAGTACTTCATAAAAATGTTTATGTCTAATTTTATAAAGGGCTATATTTAACTTAATGCATTATGTCCCATTACGCAGTTAATTTAATCCACTCGAATTCAGTGAAAACATGCGAATATCTATAAATTAAACGAAATCCATCACTTTTATTTGTTCGATGGCAGTTTTGTTTATGTTTGCGGAAAAGTTCCCATCACGTTTTTGCGTATCTTGTTTTGCTGAAAATATTAGGAATTTGCCTTCAACGCAATGCACAGTAACTCATGTCTGTGTCGGTGAAGTAGACTTTTCCTAGATATAGCAATGAGTACTTTTGTCATAAGTTGGGAATGCCTACGTAGTCAAATAAAACGCAATGTTCGCTGCTATCACAGCTTCGTTTCATGTCATTCACATGCTCCTTCTGTTGGTCAGAAGGATACGTATGAGCACATATAGCGTAAGCACATGCATGACATTGTGCAGCACCGCCAACACAATGATGTGTACGTATATAGTTTCATATGCTCCAGTATTTTGTACTACTGACTTGCCAAGAAATGGAAATGTTCTGCAATTTACTTGACGACACACCAAATTCACTTGCTCGCTGCATGTGTTGGCGTGTCCTTAAGTATGTTCGCAGGACGACGTCGAGTAAAGTTTTTGTTGGATACACAAAAAACGTGTGGCGTTATCCTGCCATCCGTGGTCTGTGATGTGACGTTTCGTTCTGTAAATGTGGATGTGGATGGGGATGCGAGCAATTTGTGAATGTCGATTTTATCGTTCGCATATTGTCGCTCCACGTTTAACTCAATTGTTGCTTCTATTACTGCTGAGCAATATCTTTTCATTGTTTACATTTGCATAGGAGCAAATAAGAAACACAGACAAGGTTCACAAATATATTTGACATTGACAGCTAAATAAAATGTTCGCAGTAATGCCTTTAAGCGACTTCCTTTCTTCTGGAAGAATAAAATGTTAATGCAATGAAATTGCAAGTAAATATGCAAGCTTTAAACTTAACATAATGCAATAAAACTTCCTTTAAAAATCGATATTCAATATTTTTTAAATCGATTATGAAAATTTATTACTCAATTTTAGGTAAAAATTTAGAAATTGATATGACAATAATAATAATAGTTATAATATTTTTAAAATAATTAATACTAATTAATAATTAATTGATTAAGTTTTTCGTAAGTCTTGCATTTGTATTTGTTCAGTGGTATGATGATTTAACTTCTAACTACTTTTTATCTAATAATTATCTAGTTTTTTTTATTTTATCTAGTTTTTTTTATCTATTTGTCCAACAAGTCGGATTCTTCGTTGTAAAACTGATTTTCTTTTTTATTTATTTTAATGATTCTTTAATTTATGGACTTAAGCTCTGATGCGGATTATTGGAATGCTTCACCTATATACCTCTAGTACTACAGTCATTATCTCTTTGTATGATGGACATCGTGAAAGAATTTTTAAATTTTGAAAAGAGTCAATAGAGGCAACTTAGTCTGGAGAATAAACTGATTGCTGAAACAATACATACTGAATTTAACAATAGTCCTTTGAGCTGGTTAATTAGGTGCATTGTATTTTTGTGAAATAATTTTTTTCTTCGTATTTTTAATGTTTTTACATGAATTTTATACCATTTTCGATTGATAAAACTGTAGCAAATTTTTCAATCGAGATTTACTTTGATCACAATTTTCATTTCGTCTAGTAAATCTTGAGCAAAATGTATAATACTTAAGAATATTTTATAGTACTCTAGATATTTTGTCAGAGTAGCAAGATTACCATGAAATTAAAAGCTATTTTATAAGATTTGGTGTATGAAGTAAGATTCTATTCGACATAAGTAATTATAAAAAATGTAAATGTCTACTACCACAACTACACAAATGTTGGATTACTCTAAAAATGTTTGAATGGGTAACAAACATTTGACAGGTTGAGAGTAAATCTAGATTGAATCCAGATTTACTAATCGAAAACGCTATTAGTTGTTTGATTTTCTTGATTTTGTTAGCTTATATTGCTGTATATAAATCTGACAAGTTGAATATATATTTAAGCTTTTAAGTCATCTCTTACTAGTATAAAAGAAAACATTGTTTATTAATAAGTAGTATCTGATTAAATAGTAAACAAAACAGATGTGCTATTTTTTCTCAAAACAGTTTGGAACAAAATGCCTTTTGCTTTCCAAAAACACTGACACAGACACCTATTTGGTTGATTTGAGGACACAAATTTGCTTTGGAGTCGAAAATCATAGTGGTAGTTTCACGTTTCATCCATAGTGAATAAATAATACACAAAATTATTTGAACTCTTTCTAAGATGTTCGGGATTTTGCTGCCAAAGTCTTATACTAATGTGTTTTTGTGTGTTGTGTTTTTTGAAACCCAAAACTTGATATAAAATATTGTTCATATTGTTTAATGAAATACCTAGAGATTCTTTAAAATCTCTCTCGGTTAATCGTTGATCTATTAAAAGCCTTACCGTCAATTTTCGTGTTAATGACTATTTTTGAGAGTAATGTTGGATTGGAATGTTTGCCTTTTGGTACGACTTCCTTTGAAGGAGTAGATTCACATAACACATTTACCAAAGACTATTTCAACATGAATTTATATTGCCTTTAAATCATTTGTTACCGAATGTCTAACTACTGGACGAAGATCAATTTTTTGCTTTATTAAACATTTTTCTAATAGGTAGATTTTCTTAGGTTTAGAGAAGATTTTAGTTTTGATTTTTTAAATTTTATGGTCAGAAAAACTGGTATAAGTGTGAAAGTGAAAAAAAAGTGAATGGAGCAAAGATTTTAAACAAAAGTTTATAGTTTACAAAAAAGTAATATCTTCTTCAATTCATTGCGTTCCATGGGGAACATTGGATCATAAAAAAAAATAATATAACCAGAGTTAATAAGAGTTCTCATATTAATGGTATGGTTTATTATTTAAAAAAATTATGAAACATTAAACTATAATAACTAATCACGCATCAGTTGAGGAAAATCGAATAGTAACCAATAGTATAGGACCAATGAAATCCAAATACGTACTAGTATAGTTGGGCTATTAGTCAGAAGTGTTATTACTGCTAAGAAACAACTGAAATAATGAAATAATAATTTCTTGTACATTATTAGTTTTTGTCATTCACTAGGGTCTCAAGGTTGTGAGTTGTAAACCTCATCAAACACAACAGTTTTTTTTGATGTTCTGTGATTGATTCAATCACCTTATCAAACAGTGATTCTTTTCTATAACAGTTTCTTTTAATGTGCTTGTGCTTGACTTAACACTGATAATATTTATACAGAAGTTTCCTCTATGAAACATGGGTAACAGTTACAAATTTTATTAAATAGAATTTCTATTTTGCTTATAATGTTTTAGTTAAGATTCTCTTGACTTTGAAGCATCTAGCCTAGGTAAGAAAGGTTCAACTTGCCTCGAAGAAATATTTTTTTCATATTTATATATCAGTTAAATTTATTAACTATATTTGTGATAGCTTATTCTCAATTTATTTTAAATTTCTTTCTAGCTGATTAAATGTCCTCACTTTTTTACTTCGCCATCCTTTAGCATCCTTGTTAGCATAAAAATATTAAAATTTATATATAATAATTACAATAAAGAAATTTTATTTTAGTTTTTATTGGAATATACATTTATAGAGTGTGTTAGATACACATCGTTGGCCAGAAGAAAATTATTCTTTTGTGTGCTGTAAATGCTTTATAATAAACTTACTCTTACATTTAAATTATTTTATTGTTCTTAAGGTTTTATGTTGTGCTTTGTTCTGTTTGTCGTTTTGTCTATGATTGTAAATCAAAATGTATCTGAACTCGGTTCACTGCGCTCAAGCAGGCAATAAGGCTGACGAAAGATAGATAAACACTGATAACTGAAACTGTTTTTATGTTCCCTCTTTCACTCTTAGCACACGAAATTGTGTTGATACAATGTGGACATATGTCATCATTGATAAGAAAGTGGATACTTTAAGTTGAAAGCAAATTGAAATTGAGCGCAAATATAGTATGCATTTTGATTGATTAGGTAGGTGAAGCGAAAGTTAATTGGTTGAACTTTGATAAAAATTAAAGTATTCGGCAAGTATTTGGGTTATGCTGGACTCAATAGAACATGACAAACAATTTAATGTTTATCAAACTAAAAAAGGGTTGAGTGTTTATAATATCTTTGTACATAGTTAACATGTTCAAAACTGAAATAAAGTATATTGAAAATATTTAATTTAGTTAGTCTAACTTGACAAAATACTATTGTATTATGACTGATTAATTCAAGGGGTCAGATTGACTCTGCATCGACTTTATGTTACATACGTATAGTTGATATATTAAAAATTTTTACTAATTTGGTTGGAATTAGCAATTATAATAATATAAATCAATTTCATAAAAATTTTTTCAATACATCTTATGCGCAACATTCATTATTTAGATAGAATCTGTGTTTTTTATATACAAGTATTTGATAACAAACATGTTATTTAAAGGCTTAAATCAGGTAATCCTTAAACTGAGAGGCTATATAGTACATGTATAGTATATATATATATATATATATATATACAAATGACTCCATTAATTTGTTTTGTTCAGCATAAAGTAACTCCGAAAGAAATATTTGCAAGATGATAAATGTGGTCTCAACATAACCAGAATTTCCAGAAATAGAAAATAAAAATCAATAATGAAAAAACTAAGACTCTGTTAATAACGCAAAAGTAGAGACAGAATTCGTCGAGAGTGAGAGTGGGTGATATGGTAATAAACTGGGAGGATATCGTTAAATATCTCATCACGTTGGACAAACGATTCACATGTTCAATTGAAAGGAATTAGCTGTGCCAAAATTTTTCATCACTTCCAACTGCTATTCAGAAATGAAAATCTCAATGCTAAGAACAGGAAACTGATATATAACCAAATTATTCGTCCGTCACTTCTATATGGATGGGTAGTGTTTAGCAAAGCTTCAAACACTACTATTCGCCAGCTAGAAATTGCGCAAAGCCAGGCTCTGAGAAGACTTTTTAAAGTACCATGGTACATTAAGACGAATGACGTCCTCAGGGACCTCAAGATTGATTCCATCAAAAAATACATAAAGGATAGAGCCCTGAAATTATTTACGAAAATAATTTTACAAAAAGACTAACCCATACCGCGTTATCAAATCTCAGAATAGTTACAGGGTCCTCGGGGAGGAATGCAGATCTGAGGTCAATTATTGCTTAGTTTGATGAAGTGATAAACGATAATGGTGTAAAAAGGGGTTTTGAAAATACCTCGAGTTAAGAAAGAGTAAAAATGCTCAAGTGCACTGGCTCAAATAGCTTCAACATAAAAATGATAAAGATTTTGTATAAAGTAAGTAAAATATTGACTGTTAAATGCTACACAAAGGAATAGTATATACTATACGGAGGAACAAGTCTATGCGGTGAAAATATAAACTATTTTTGACTAAATAAATAAATGTTTCCTACTTTTATTTCTTGGTTGGTATTTAGTTTATTTCCTGAATATAGAAATATTTCAGATAAATATTTTTAAATTTCTATGAATTTATAAAGCCGAGGTTTTTACAGGTTTATAATATAACACAGTAAAATAAAATACGAATCCAAAGATCAAATTCAAGATAAAATCAATAATGAATGATTTTAGTACAAATATACTTTCACTTTAAGATTATTTTGAAATCAGTACGCTTACAAAAAAAATTTTGACATGACTTTGTTATTTAATACTCCTATAAAAACCAGTATTTACTTGATTATATTTCATAACTTGCAAGTATTTTAGAACTGGTTCTAAATCAATTTTTCTACTAAAATAAAATTTTTGTCCGTATTCAATCGTCCTGGTTTAAGCCATTGTAGTTTGAGCACTACTCCTAAGTTAATATATATATTAAAGTATTTCACATCTGATACTAAATTTTCTATTTATTTATATAATCGCTCGATAATAAAACACAACTATTAGTGCTTGAGAATGCATTCAAATGCTATAAACAGCATTTTTAGTATTTTTTTTTTTGGGAATATTTTGTAAATTTTTAACTAAAAAAGCTGTAATTTATGTAATAATACAAACATAATTTTTTGTTTCAATGATTTTACTGTTTGTTTCGTTATGTTAGTTAGTTGTTGTGGACGGAGGAAAGAGTTCTCCTCAATTACATAAGAAAGCCGTTTTGAATCCACAAATCCTAGCAATAGATCGGATAGTAGAGAGACGATCAAGCTAGAACCAGCCAGAGGCATTTATAAAGGCAAGCATCTGGCCAATGCTAACGATAGAGATATCGTCGAGTTTGTTAAAGAAGTGGGCCCCCAGAAACTTAAGCCAAGTTCTGGCCAAACCTGTACATAGACACATTACGTTTTCTGGTGTCCTTTCTTCGATAGCTGGTAGACACGCATTGCAGGAGATACCACAGGGTAGGTCAAGCCTAGCTTATTTTGTTATATTGATAATAATTTTGAATATTGAACATTTAAACAGGTGGATTCAAAAGGCTTTAAAGTTAACTTCTAAAAATTAGTTCAGTAAGGAATGATAGGTTGAAAAACTTAAAATAATCTGCTGAAATGAAATATTTTAATTCATACTTGAACTAAGTTAGATATACTTAACTGTAAAATATTCTTTAAGAACAAGCGTTGATCGTTCAATTATTTTGATTATTTTTATTCATATTAGTCTCAATATAGTTCCTATTGTAGCTAATATAATTGTAAGCTATTATAATTTTTGCTTATTTATCTATATTTTTAAATAATGGTTTTTATTGCTCCTGACCAAATCTGAAATTTTGATTTTAATAATTTTTAGTAATTGAGTTGAAAAATGAATTATTTTTATTCCAATATAAGAAAGCTAAAGTCTTTGATAGCTAAACACGCTATCAAATTAAAATCTGTGGTCCATCATTAATCAAATACCAATCAGGATTGAGATAAAAAAGCGCAAGTGGGATTGCACAGGCCATATTCTGCGCAGACCAATGGAATGGCGATCGAGTGGAACCCCATAGTTAGCCGAAGAATGGGTAGATTGGCACATACCTGGAAAAGACAAACGGATAGAAAAGTGTCACGTAATAAACGTTCTGAATCGAAAAATTTTGTTGCGGCCTTATGCTCCTCCTTGGAGTTAAAAGAATATATATATATAAAATTAACAGTAATATAATCTAGCGTTCGAAAGCATATTGGTACTTTTTAATTAATAAGTTTCTTACTCTAAATTTTTTTTGTGATGGCGAAAGGGAAACCAATTTATGTCGACCTCTAGATTACGGACGACCGGAGATGAAAATGCAGAGAGTTCATATACATATAAACGATTTAAGGGTTTATTAAAAGTGTCATCAACGTAAGATATTTGAGTTAATATATATTAAATTCATATATATTAATTAATATAGCGTGAATTGTAGAGTGAAGCATTATGGATGTTGTTGAGTTCACAATATATAGAATCAAGCTCACTGTAAGCTGCAGAACCCGGTTAGGATAGGTAGGAGTGACAGCCTTGTACACCAAAGATCACTTTAGCACTAATAGTCGCCAATTGTGATACCACAGACAGCTGACAGCTGAACTATGATGATTATATTTTTGCCATTAATAATGTTTTCAAAATATTTTTAAATAATTTCAGTTTTTAAATTTTCTGAGTGTACATGATTAAATTTTCTTATAGTTTCAAGAAAATTATTTTTTCTTTCTACAAAATTAAGGAAGTATATTTGGATGGTTGAGTGTACTACTGATTTTCCATTAGTACAGTGCGCTGTGTGTCTGAGTACTTTGTAGTTTTTAATTTCACACAATTGCTTGTTAATTAATAAATTTCTATAAATACATAATTTATGCGAAATCATGCTTTTATAATGTTGAATAAATTTTCTATAGAATCTTAGGAAAGCCATAATTTTTTCAAACACCCGCAATAATAATTTAATGAAGCAACAAAATGCGTCACGAAAGCAAAATTGGCGCCTTAAATTCTCTTAAGTTTTTTTTTGGGAGAATTAAATATAAATTTTATGTTTTCCAGATTTTAACAATTTTTCTGTAGTGTATTGACGTTCGAATATTATTTTTATGTAAACTAATAATTCTAATACATACTATAGCAGTCAAATTAATTAAACATAAACAGCAAAAACTTTCTAAAAATTTATGGTGGTAACTTAATATTTCATGAATTTATTTTTTTAAATATAAGTATTTAGAGGACCAATAGTTAATATAAAGTGTCTTAAAATTAAATACTTTATTGCTTTCACATGGAATATTATCTGGCAAATTATGTAGATAGTCATAATACGAATGGTTATAAGTGTTCTACGCTATTTTTGGTTGGAACAATGAAGACAGTCAAGTCTTCTTACTATTTTCAATTTATGAGGTTACAAATATTTTAATACTTTATACTTAAATTATAAATATAATATGTCCACATATCTGTACAAAAATATACATATTAGCACGAGAAAGCCATAACTTTTGACATTTATTAGCGTGTGACATTGTTTTGAGTAACGTCACGAGATGCAGGAAGTCTCGTCACCATGAACAAATTTTAATTAAATTTTCTTCCTTCCTCACGATCTCAAATTTTTAATTTACATTTAAAACAACAATTTCACATTTGACGTGACTATGATTGTAATTTTAGTGTCATTAGAAAGATTTAAGACTAAGTATTTATTTAGGGCATTGTTAAGAATCTTTTTGGAATGAGTGTAAAGTCTGACTTAAAAGGGAACTTTCTAAAAGACATAAAATGAAGCAATTTAATGATTCACTGAAAACTATTGTTTATATGAGTCAACATAAGTCACTTATCTTGAATGAATTTACGTCATAGAAAACATTGCTTAATGACCTTATCATTTATTTAATAATTCATTTCGATCAGTAATAAGAATAAAATATTTGCAAAGTTCTGCAAGCTCTCAATGAAGTGATAACAACTTTCGTATTTCTAGTTAGTAACCAATAGACTAATAAAACCGCTACGTTACAGTTCTCTTGACTGTATATTACCCCAACCAACACTCCGTCAGAACTTTTCAGTACAACATACCTTGACAGTTGGTTGTTGGTTGGTTGCAGTGGCAGGTCATAAGATAACTTCAAATGTATCTCAATTAGCGATTTTTTGCCGTTTTGTTACCACATTCCTCGCAAGAACCCTAGTATAGAAGAGTAGTGACTAAATCCATCCCACTGAATTTAGGTAATTTAATAGGTCTTTCATCTTTACCATTGAGCAGTCTGATAAACTATCACAAAAGTATTTTCCTAAGAACCTATATCTTCTGGATGCTAGAGCTGGGCATTCACAGTGAAAATGTATTATTGTTTCTTTCTCCTGCGGGTTTCCACTTCTGCAGTGAGAGTTATGGGGAATGCGCAGTTTCTCTGCGTGAGTTCCTATCCACCAATGACCAGTAAGAACTGCAATAAGCCTTGCAGTGTTTACGCGATGTTTTTTGATGAGTTTCAGAGATTTATTTTTATTATAAGTGGGCCACGTTAACCTGGAAGTTGCACATGACCTTAGTGCTTTCCATCTGTTATTGGCGAGTTGCAGAAAGTAAAGAAAGGTACTTCTTTTGATGGTCTCCAGGGTAATATAGACTGATACCGCCAGTGACGCATCTAGGGAGGCACCAGAGCGGGCTAAACTATCAGTTTTCTCATTCCCTACGATGTTCCTATGCCCAGGAACCCAGATGAGTGTGATATCGGCCAACCGGTTTAGCTCGTCGATTGCTTCTCTACATTCTTTTACTATTTTTGATTTTGTTATAAAGGATTCAAGAGCTTTAATTGCTGCCTGGCTGTCAATAAAAATAGCAACACTACATCTGTTCTCGATGTGGCTTGCAATTTGCCGACAGGCTTCTTTTATTGCTAGGATTTCAGCCTGAAAAACCGTAGCTTCATTAGGTATCCTAAGAGAGATATTTATGTTTTTAGATGGTGCGAAGATTCCTGCTCCTGCCCCACCGCTCATTTTCGAGCCATCTGTATATATTGAGATATCGTAATTTGCTTCGAAATTTTTCCTTTTCTACTCATTTCTTGAAGGGAATATTGTCTGGAAGTTCCTTTCGAAGTCTATACACGGATTCAGATAATCCGATGTCATCCTATACAGACAATTTGGCACTGTACCTAGAATCCGACTATGTCCATATGTTCGTTCTAACCATACGCCTGTTACTTTCAGTCTTACAGCGCTATTACAAACCATGTTTTTAATGTGAAGATCAATAGGTAGCAAATGCAGCATCACATTTAGGGCGTCCGAAGGAGTCGTCCTAAAAGCTCCTGTGATGCCTACACATGCCGTCCTCTGAATTCTGTTAAGTTTGTCGATATTATAGCTCTTGTTTAGAGCCGGCCACCATACGACAGCACCATATGTGAGAATTGGTCGTACAATTGCCGTGTACATCCAGTGGGTAATTTCGGGACGAATCTCCCATTTTTTGCCAAACATCCTCTTGCAAGAATAGAAAGCTACACATGCCTTCTTGATACGAAGATCGACATTGTGTTTCCAGTTTAACTTACTATCCAACAGAATTCCTAGATATTTGGCTTTTTCCGATAGTTTTAACTGTTGCCCGTTTAGTGAAGGCAACCTGAAAGCTGGTATTTTGGTTTTAGTAGTAAACAGCATCATTTCAGTTTTTCCTGGGTTAATACCTAGTCCACAACCTGTGGCCCAGGTACTTATCTTAACCAAGGCCCTTTCCATAATGTCGCTAATTATGTTAGGGAACATACCTGACACTAGAATAACCACGTCATCCGCGTACGCTACTGCTTTCACACCTATCTTATCTAGAATATTAAGAATATTATCCACGACCAGCAGCCACAGTAATGGTGAAATAACCCCTTCTTGTGGCGTACCCCTGCTGACGTGCTTCGTTTGTGTTATGCTGCCTAGCTTTGATTGAATAATCCTTGTTTTAAGCATAGTAATTATCCAATTTTTAAGCTCTTCCTCTAAACCTATTCTGGAAAGTGAGTCATGAATAGCTTTATTGCTTACATTGTTAAAAGCTCCTTCAATATCTAAGAAGGTTGCCAACGAGTATTGCTTAAAATGAATCGATTTTTCCACAGTTCGAATGACCTCATGCAGAGCTGTTTCCGTAGATCTACCCTTGAGGTAAGCATGCTGGGATTTAGAGATTGGAAAGCGTTCTACCTTTTGTCTTAGGTGGAGTTCTATTACCCTCTCCATTGTTTTTAGTAAGAATGAAGTTAGGCTAATCGGCCTGTAATCTTTGGCGGACTCATGTCCGATTTTGCCTGCCTTGGGTATAAAGACTACTTTAACCTGTCTCCAACTAAGTGGTACATAACTATATTTAAGACATGCTTTGTAAATTTCCCCTAACCATGGAACCACTAAGTCTTGTAGTTTTTGCAACATAATAGGGAAAATATCGTCCAGACCTGGCGATTTATAGGGACAGAAACTGTTAATTGAATACCTAATTTTTTCCGCTGTGACTATTTCTTCAGTCATCTGAAGATCTGCATCATCGTTACAGTTTGGGAAATGAGTGTCTAATAGTAGTCTTAGTGTCTCAGCAGAGGTTTCAGTCCATGTGCCGTCCTCTTTTTTGAGATAAGAAGGATTTGCACTTTCCTTGGATAGGACCTTGCTGAGCCTAGCAGAGGATGAGGTTGATTCAATTGACTTACAAAATTCCTTCCAGCCATTACTTTTGGCCTTCCTGATAGCTTTCTTGTAAGTTTTAAGACATTCCCTATATTCATGCCAACTATTGTCCTTATAGCTTTCGTTAAACTGTTTTCGTGTTCTTTGCCTGAGATCACTTAATTCTGAATTCCACCAAGGTGGAAAAGATTTTTTGCTTCTACTTGTTGGACAAGATTTCTTGTAAGCTATATTAAAAGCTGCCTCAAGATTATATATCCTCTCGTCTAACTTACTAGTAGAGTCTATCTTAATTTGTCTTACTTTATTAAGTTCCACCTTAGTTACCCTTGTAAAAATATCTCATTTTATCTTCTTCGGGTTTCTAAAGGGGATGGTATGATTTGGTTTGATGTTTAAGTTGAAGAGAATCCAACTATGATCCGAAAAGGATTTCTTGTCAGATACCTTCAATATCTGGATTTTCGGATAGGAGTGTTATATCTAGCACTTCTTCCCATCCTTCAAACCCTTGTGAACTGGGGAAAGTGAAAGTAGGTGTTTTACCTCTATTGCAAATTAAAAGTTTCGAATTGCTAATAAAATCAAAAAGGTACTCACCCCTGTCATTGGTTTCCGAACTGCCCCAAAGCGTATGCCGCGCATTGGCGTCACATCCAATTAACGTGTGAATATCTTTTGATGTACTTCTGTTTACTAGCGCGACTACCTCTTCCGGAGGAGTATCTCTATCATGTGCCATGTAGGCAGAAGCCACAATAAAATTTTGTTCACCTGGCATTTCGATCCTTACGACTGTTAGATCTTTATCGCTATACTGTGGACATAAAAAGGCATTAATACATTTTTTAACTAGGATACATGATCTTGGCTTACCATTGTTCCTAATATATAAATTGTTATAATTTTTCAGCATTAGCCCCATGATGTCCTTACCTCTGACCCATGGCTCTTGCACAATGCTGACATCGACATCCTCCTCTATGAGAAAGATGGCGAGATTGTCCGATGCGATTTTCGAATGCTGAAGGTTAATTTGTGCTACTTTCAGCATTTGTGCAGGCTTACGAGGTTTCTGAAGCTTCTTCCTGAAGCTTCATACCGTCAAGCATTTTGTTAGCATCCTCTAACTCCTTGCCATCATCATCATTGCCTGTTGGGCGGAATATTTTTATTTTGGTGTACCGTACGCCAAACCTTAGCTTACAGTCCATTTCTTCCAATGGCTTCACGGATTCCTCGTTTATCGCCAGAAGAAGCGTCATATTGTTTTTTTGTGTGCCCTCGTCCTTGATGACTACCCAGTCATTCATTGGCACATTTTGGTTCTGCCGTTGTTGCTGCTGGAGAACTTTCTCATGCTCCATCTTCATAATTGGCAGCCAAATGCGGGCCCTTGGTCTTTTTGGGATATCGTTGGCTGGGATAAGCTTTAGCCTTAAACCTTCCCATGCATCACCTTAGCAATGCAGTTGCCAAGAAATACTTTGGATAGCTGGTCATCACATTTGAAGACCCTGCAACCACGAACCACTTCTGATGAATCAAAGCCTGGTGTGGGGGCGTCTAGATTTGTTAGAAGGTGTTCCATCACCATTTCAGCCAGCTTGGGCTCAATCTCGCCCCATTTCTCCAGCACCTTTTTTCCATTGCCGGTAATATCATCAATGAGCGCCACCTGTAGCTCATCCCTTGCTACTTCGTTATATGCCCTTTTCGCACTCGTTGACGGTTTACTAGTATAACTTGTTCTCGCTACCTTGCTTTTTGAAGTATGGGCCGTCTCGTCCTGAGACCGATCCCTCTTCATTGCCTTTGCGGGTTTTGATAGGGTGGCCTGGTATTCGTTATACTCATCGACCACCTTCTGATATCGTACTTTGTCTGTACGGTCAAACGTCTGTTCTTTACCTTCAGCTTCATTTTTATCAATCTTGCCAAGAATGAACATGGCTTTCTGGTACCTTTGACGTCTGATCTTTGCCTCAGACTTTTTTGATTTCTCGGCAGGCGCACTATGGCTGGCGCGCTTGTCTGCCGATTTTACTGTTATGTGCGAAGTAGGCGCAGTGCGGCTGCTACTGCCTACTTTGGGTAGTATGGCGTTTTCGACTCGCTCGTTTTCTTGGCTTGATGCCAGGAGCTCGTCTTCGGAACTGGTACCTAGTTCCTTGTTAGTTTTTTGTTTATTTAATTTTTTAAAGAGTCCATAAATGTTCCCACGAGTGTAGGGGAAAGGGAGGTCGTCCGAAGCATAGCCCCCTTTACTTCAGAAAGGCTGAATTGAAACCGGAGGTCGCCAGGTATCCGGAGTCCACCGTTCTAAGACACACTTACGCAGTGCCATTCATCCTTGGGCACGGTCGTTCATACACCCAGGATTGCGGGTTTTATCGAGTTTTCCTCTCTAGATCCGCCATAATATGTGGCTCTGCACCACGTATGGACGGTCTTGGTTCGTCATAAACCCTGGTCCCCAGACACTTAGTGGACCTACACGCTTCCATTCATTCTAAAAACACAAAGAACATACATGCATACATAGAGACAAAGACACACATACATGCACATAAACTACAGGACAACACAACTACTGGTAGTTCTTTGTTGTACCCACAAGCCAGACCGACAAAAAGGTCTTCTGACCATTGCATAGACAATGAGCAGGAGACCCAAAGTCAGCAAGCTTGCCTGTAGCTAAGCCCCTACACCACGTCAAGGTGCCTACCACGTAGGGGCATACCATGACAGTACTCTCTATAAATTTATGAAAACATCTCTATCAATTTAAGTGCACTATCCATATTATATTATTAGATTAGTTACAATTTTATAGATGCAATACTAATCCTCATATAAATATTTTATATAGATTAAGTTCTACAGCGTTTAGGTCTGTGATAGGATACAAAACAATGTTTCGATATCGATACTTTATAAGTATCGAAAAAAGTACTTAGTATCGCAAAAAAACATCGAGGTCTTACTCGTATCGACATACACTACCTAAGTTGCAGAGTTTAAGTGCAACATCCCTATTTAGACAATAACCCCTATATAAGGGGTTATACAAAACATTGAAGTTGACATTTGCATCTTCAATAGAAGTACAAATTTCTTTTATGAATTTAAATAATATACAAATAATATATAAATAAAAGGAAGTACTTTTTCATAAATTTTTTTAAATGAATTTAAAGATTAATAATGAATACATAAAATATATCACATTAGATTTAGATATTCTAATAATTACACCAGTAAAATATTCTTTAAAAAAATTATATATATCTGCATCATGTATTGCAGGCAGGTAATCACGTAAAACACATAGAGACTTTGTCTGCACCATGTGTAGCATCAAACCGGGTGCTACATCCCACATTGTAGCAGAGGTTATAGGTAGGCCTCGCATTATACCAAGATGGAAGTTATAACCTATACACATTTCTTTAAACTTAAATTTATTTTTATTTATTATTTATTTTATGTACTTTAATTTAATAGTTGTTGAAATTTTCCAATAGTAAAAATGTCATTTCGGCAATAAATTAACATAAATTATTTAGGATAT
>NC_051847.1:116050407-116061097 GCF_002237135.1 Teleopsis dalmanni
TGAGTGCGAGAGAGCCTCAAACTATGAACTTAGGCTATGATCATGCATATTTAATAGAACTAGTGGATGGCAAATCCTGACTCAGTATACTTTCGAGGCCTATACCAGTTCTAGAATAACGGCTTAGAGCTATTAAGTCTGTTTATTAATCTTACTTCGCACTCATATGTGTTGCAATCTTTAATTATGTGATAGCATTATATATATATATTTTTTTTAATAATATGAGAGTAATATATATGTATATTGAGATACAATAACATTTATTGTATCTTCTTTTACAATGAGACTTACAATAAGTTTTAAAATCTTATCACTAATTACATAATATTACAATTTTTTATTTTATCTAAACATTGTATAATATAAAATAAAATTAGTAAACCTTATATCACGGACCTAACTTAAATCAATGGGTTAAACTTCATTGAAGTGAATGTTAGGTGGTTTAAGTAGACAATAAATCTTTGTCGGATTATTAAAAATAGTAAAATGGGATTTTTACTTAAAGATATTGAATTTTAATTAACCGGTAGATGGTTAGCTCTTTTTAAGCAGGAAGTAATGAATAGAAGTGCTAGATCCTTTTCTAAGTGGTTAACATGTTCTGTCAGCCTTTTATTGTATTTTTCTTATATTGTCAAATTCTGTTTTAATTAAGGGAATTTTTAGATCTCGGTGGATATTTTTATTCCTAATATGGGGCACCAGTGATTGTTCGCCGTATTTTTGGCTGAGCTCTTTGGATAATTTCAATAGTTTAAGCACTAGCATTACCAAATAGCTGGATACCATAAGTCCATATTGGTTTTATGATGCTGTTATACAAGAGTACTTTGTATTCCATGCACAGGGAGGATCTCTTATTAATGAGCCAGTGCAACATAGAGGCTTCAAATTATACATATGTATATGAGAAGCGTTTTCTCATATAACATATATAGGCAAATACTTAATTTAGGATCTTTTTCTCAATTTTAATCTTAGAAAGATTAGCAGACTATAATGTATTCTGTATCTCACCGTTATTTTAAGGTATTTACTTCATTATAGCTTCTTACTAATTATGACTTCAAGTTACTCAAATTTGTTGGATAGTGGTGTTAAGAGGAAAACTGTTTCTGCACCTTTACACCATCTCGATATTAAAAGCTATTTTGAGGTAGCAGTCTACGAAAATTGTCCTTCATTTAAAATAAGAGCAATATCTAAGTAGCCCCATTTTTTCCACTTGCTAATAAAATTTTATTTATTTACTCATCTAAAAATAAAATGAAAACGTTTAGGTTTGTATTTAATGCATACATTTTTTATTTTAGTTAAATACAAAAATTTAGTAACATGTATTGTATATTGTATAAACATATTCATATACAGATATGGAGTTCTTTACACTTTTTACGTATTTATGCACATTTTTTATCTTAATAAGTTGTAAGATTATTTAGGGATATTAAAGAATTAAATTTAATATTACATAAGCAAACTTTTTTATATAAAAATGACTATATTGCCTTGATGAAAATGTCAAGGAGTATTTCTAGGCTTTGCTTACATACATACATGTACAGGCATTGATACAATTACTTTCTATATATACAAATTAATTAAATTGTTAATTGGTTCTTTTATTATCATTTCGTCATTAATTTACTACAAATAAATTAATGCAATGAATTTGTTTATATTCTTGTGCATTGTTTGTTGTTCTTATATCGTTTCAGTACACTTAGAGAAAACAGCTTAAATTGATTTACATATAAAGAAATACAACGAAAATTAGAATTTGATTCAAATAGAACATTTTGTAGTTTTGTAACTTAATATTTTATAAATTCAACTCAAAATACTGAAAATTTTTAATGAAGTTCGAAATGAAGTTTTGTGTACTTTTTTTCAATAAAATATAAACATTGTCAGTCTTAAAAGTAAAGCTTAGTTAAAGTTTATTTTTAAATTTAATTATAAGAAAATTTAAATAAAGTTGTCCAAACAGTAAACAGTAATTATTGATATAATAAAATTGATTGCTCCTTTAGGACTAGGATATTATTGCGATTTAAGATACTAGATTAAGGGTAATAAATACAAAATTGTTTATTTACTAGTAGTTGGTGTTATTAAAAACCGATGTGAGACTCCTCTAGTCCATGGGAAGAAAGTATGATAACACCAGCGAAGAGTAGAAATGAGTTAAGGTATGTTTGATAGGAGTGTAATAGTTTGCAAAATCGTAATATGGTTTATTTTCCAGTAATGCGAATCGTTTATAATCATTTTTACATACGAGTATATAGTTTTTAAATAACCCCGAATTATTTAGTAACCAGTAATTTCTATACAATTGTTTATTATATATAAATTAAATAGTGTATAAATAATTCTGTTTTATATAGTGGTCCTGAAGCCTTATTCGACATATTTATTTTAAATTACTGTTTTAATATGATTTTAATTATCTAGTTGTTGTTATTTTATATATTAGTTGGTGTTTCTAAGATGTAAAGATATGTAGGCTAAAATTGATTCAAATTTTCATTCCCATACTCGTGCATTTATAAACAAATTAGAAAGTTTCTAGTTCATTGTTTTCATAATATTAAAAATCTTTTTAAAGGTTTTTTAAAGGTCTATATAAATATAGCCAATGTTTCGAAGTTTATTTGACTTCTTTCTCAGGACGGAGCATTGTTACAACTGATTTATTTACGGCTTATTTTCGTGCACATAACCCATTAATAACATTAATAGTATTATAATAGTAATATGTTTGAAATTACAAAAGTCAGATACAAAATCTAGGATTTTATGAAGAAAGTTGTTTTACTTTAAGAAATTATTGTTATTTTCTTATTGAGTTACAAGGCATGGAATATTTTTTATAAAAACATTTATATTCTTTATATATTATTCAGTGTATATGTTTTAGTACATTTGTTTTATTTATTTAAACATCATTGTGTTATAAACTATTATATTCATTATTTCATTTTATGAAATGTATTTATTATTTAGTAATTAACTTATTTTTACATATATTAACGACGGTTCTTTTCCTCTATTTGATCGCCATTACCTTCTCTCTATTGTATTAAAAAAGTATCCACCTCTTTCATCTCCAAGAAACTATAGTGTAATATGTATTTATTAAAGTCAGAAGAATTTGTCTGTCAAATATTTGATTCACTTCTATAAATATATGTTAAATGACCAGTGGAGTATATAACATAGAACAAGAGAAAGAGGGGGATTTTGGGACTTAACCTCTTCTCACAGCTAAAATATTTCGTAACATTTTACAATACATACGAGTACAATGTGATGTGATATGAAGATGTGAATAATATACTATTATCTGTAAAGGACGAGATTACTTCTGACATAATAGAGAGGTGACTTTGGTGAACGAAAGGAGGAAGCTCATTTTTTTATTATTTATACACATATATTATTATAATTTTTTATTATTTAATATATTAATTTATCAAATGTTTTTATTAAATATAATAATTAGGCCACAAAAATGGCACAATTCATTTTCATTTAAATTTCACTTAAAATATTTTTCTAACAATATTAATGTATTATAATATACATGATAAAAATGTTATTTTTTACAAAATATATAAATATATATACATATATAACAACAACAAACATACATAAACAAAAAATATTTAAATATTTTCAGTTAACTATAATTAAATTAGAAATAAAGCTATGAAACTGAATTCCTTTAGAGTTCCATCCATATTATTAGTGACCAGGATTTATCTAATTTCTGCATTCATTCACAGCTTAATTCCAAATAACAACAGCAAAGTACATAACATTTAACAAAACAGTTGTGTTGGTAGCAATACACCAAAATATTCTAAAAAAACCTAAGAAAATTGGAAAAATTATTATATTCGTATATAATATATAAATATATGAGTAATGCAATATGAATTATTATGTACCCACCTTACTTGATATTAGTTTAAAGACATAAACTTGCTTTTTTATACAACTTGTACCGTTGCAAATGCGCTGAAGGTAACTTTCTTTGGAAATTCAGGTCCTGGAGAGCCACGTGTTTTTATAACTGGTTTCAAAGGTTGACGTGGTTTAAGTGAGAGTAGACCAGCCGATGCGGCTAATTCACGTAAACGCTGTGAAAAACCGCTTGAACTGTTAGAGTATTCTTTACTCGCACTTCCAGCCCCATCTATACAATCACTACCCTCGACATTTGCTGCTGTACCTTGATGTGCTGCCGGTACACTGGCTATAGTCGTTGCTGGATGTATGCGGTAGACTTGGCCTGTTGTAGTTGGATAAATGAGACTAGTGGCGCCAGGTGGTATTGCACTTGAAGATACAGTTCCGTTGGTAGTCGTTGGTGTTATATAGCTGTAATAAAAAAGTATATAATTAATTTATTGTTGAAGACATCTATATATAAAGTTTAAGCAAATACATTTTTATGAATTATACATTTTTATCAATAATGTTTTGCTTATTTTGATCACAATTTGTTTATTTTGTTCATAAACCAATTAATGTGTTAAAATCAATGTTTAACGCTAAAATTTTAAAATGCCACTTAAAGCTTGCTCAAATGAATTTAGTCATAAGTAAATATTATTCTATATTTAGGGTTATGTATATATGTAGATATATTTTGCAAAACAGCTATTGACGTTCCCTACATTATCAACAACCTCGTGTGATTATTGCAACCTGTGTATCACATGCTTTTGTTGTTTTGTGTTAACATTTTAAAAATTGTTTATTGTTTTCATTCTTATATGGACAAAAAAGTTCATTGTTTATTTAATTTGTTAACAACTTCGTTAAACTGTAAACAATTTGTGCGAATTATATAAATTTATGATAATTTGTTTGCAATGATCTGTGAAAAGAAAAATGGGCAGATCGATAGGTTGTTGAAATTTACTTCGAAATCAACGAAACGGAAATATCTGAACGTCTTTGAAATATCTCCTGCTCTTCCAGAAAGTAGAAAAACAGGCAATAGACATTATCAAATACGATAGGTGTATTAGTGTGGTATGGAACTTATGTAGACCTATAAAATAATGTTAAGTAGGGTTGCTATTTCTAATCTTTACATCAGTTAAATTAGTTGCTAGCTTATCAATTTCGACACTTCTGACACTCCTATCCTTCTTAAGGGTAACCATATGCAGTCTCTTGATAGAATCAAAAGCTTTCTCGTAGTCGATGAATACTGCATATAAAGTGCTGTTGAATTCAATGCATTGTTCAATAATGACTCGCATACTATTAATGTTGTCAATGCATGAACGATTTGGCCGGAAACCCTATTGTTTTTTGCGAAGTTGTGCGTTGATTGGATCTATAATGCGATTTAGTATTACTTTGTTAAAAACTTTGCTCACTGCTGGGTCTAGTGCTATTCCTCAGTTCCTTCAGTTGTTGCAGTCAGAGAGGTTACCCTTTTTTGAAATTTTTACTATTATCGATTCTTTCCACTCTAAAGGATTTCTTCATTGTGCCAAATATTTCTAAAGAGAGGATATAACATATCAGTTGTGCAATCGACATCAGCTTTTAAACATTCAGCTGGAATATTATCAACGCCAGCAGATTTACCATTTCTTGTTTAGTTAGAGGTTCATTACATATATTGCGTAATGGTCGACTTGGTTGACCAATTTGCGGCAAATCGTTATTAGTTGTTAACACATTGAAACTCTTGGTAAAATGGTCGCGCCACATCTTTAATTGATCCTCCTCCATAGTTATAGAGTTTTCCTTGCTATCTTTTAAAGGCACAGTTTGATTGTTGTTGTCGTTGGATAGCTTTCTGGTGATATTAAATACTTCTCACAGATCGCCTTAAGATGCTGCTGCTTTCGCTTCGCTATCCAATTTATCGTAGAACGCCCTTGTATTTGCTCTTGCTTGTCTTTTTATTTGTTTAGTAAGTGTGGCGATCTCTCTTCGCAGTGCCACACCATTTCTTAGGTTTTCTTTACTCAGTAGCATCTCTTTTTTTGTCTTTGTGGTTTCAACTAATTGCCAGAATAATACGCTTAGCCATTCTCTATTATTTCTCGTTTCTTTTCCTAGCACCTCTAAAATGGATTGTTTTGCATTTTCCCATAGATTATATATATCTGTTGCATTGTTTATTTTGGAACATTATTCAAATCTAGTGCGAATTGATTGAGACAAGTTTGACTTAATATTACTCTCCTGAAGTTTATGGATCTAAAATCTTTTCCTGCCAATCATATTCTTACAAGCCACCGATATGATTTTTAGTCTCATTTCTGCTACAATATTGTAGCGGTCGCTACCTATTTCCGCACTAGGTTTATTTCTGACATCGAGTTGATCGAGTGGAGTAGATCTATTTGAGAGTTTTGATTTCTCAGTGCCGGATTAGTCGCAGTCAACGTTATTTTATGTATGCCTTTGTGGATGAAAAGAGAACCGGCAATTATAAATCCATGGTTGAAGCATGTTTCTATTAGGAATTCGCCATATTCGTTTTTCTCTCCAATGTTTTCCGATCACATTTTCATTTCCCGTATTGACGGCCCCTATACGCGCATTAAATTCACCCATCAATATTACCAGGTCGTTGCGATTAATTTGTATAAGCGTTCTATCTAACAAATTGTATAATTGTTCTTTGGCTTCAAATTCACTTTCTTCTGTTGGAGCGAAGCATTTGATAATTGTTATTTTGATTCTATCGATTTTTAGAAATCATTCACGCTGTTATGATTCTTTCAGATATTGGATGCCATTCAAGTAAAGCTGGTCTTATTATACGACTTAAATATATGCCAACGCCGTTAACATGTGGGTCGTCCAAATTACTCATGCCAGAATATACCACCAGATCACCATCTGCAGGTCGCTTCTCGCCGGAAGTGTTCCAACTCATTTCACTTATCATTGTTTTAAGTGGGTTTAATATCATTTCGGGTCATTAACGAAAAACATAAATATAAATATAAAAATATAAATATTAAATATAATAATATAAGCAGATCTATTGCTAGCATGTTTAACATACGCTTTGCATATACTGCAAAATCAATAATATACGAGTACAATCTCCAACAAAGGTTTCCTATTTAACAGTTTTTTTTTAAGAAGGGACAATTATTTTGTAGATATCTAAATATCATTGACTCTTGCCATATTGAATTTAACCATTCAGCAGAGGACGACTTCTATAGATGTTTGAATGAGATATAATATATTAACATGTTCTTTTATTATATCTCATATATACCCTACATACAGCGCGTCTTTATGTCTATCAATATGTGGTAATTTTTAATCTGTCATATTAATACGAGTATGTATTGATTTTCTTTCTGAACGTTTTATTTGGCAATAATGATGAAACTTCATATTTATTAAAATTTTTGTGACCAAACTGAGTTTTATATATAAATTGTTCATTCAATTCATTCAAACCTCGAAACCGGCTTTGATTGCCGTCGACTTAAAAATCAGGAATAAATTTTTACTTTTTAATAAAATCCAAATACCATAAAATCTGAACTTAATTTAGGCTCTTAAAACTTGTTTCTCTAACTCTAAGTTTCACTTAAAAAAAAAGTAATTACCTTATTGAAGATATTTAGATTTCACCTTCAGTTAGTATTTACATTTTCATTTGTTTTTCTTTTTTAATTAATTAATATATATTCTTCAAATAAAATTTGTCATTTTTACATTTTTCTACATAATCATTAGGGTTGAACATTATAACAACTAATCTTACAATCATTAAATTAGGGCTATGTTTAGTGGAAGAACACAAAAAAAATATAAGTTCAAAATATTAATTAGGGCTTGTTTTTTTTAAGAGTAGTAGATAGCTTGTGATAATATTGTCAGTATCCTCTTTCCCGACTGTTAAACATTTGTGTATCCTTTCTCTTTCTATTATTATTTCTATTATTTTCCGCTATGTGTTTTGTTTCTACAATGTGTTAAACTAAACCCTAATTCAAATTAGATCATAGATACATTTTTACAACTTAAATAAAATACATTTATTGCATAATAGTTTGGAATAAATCAATTATAGATATTTTATGTTTTCACATTGCAGACATTCTGTCTGATGCATTTCTGATCAATAATTATTATAACAAACACACGTATAAGCAGTTATAGTTATTAGTGACAGTATCAGTGTTGTTTAGCGTGGGTACATGCTTTGACGGCTTAAGGCCACGGTGCTCTATAAATACATGTATCATTGGAAATTCAAAGGAATTTCCGCCGGTAATAATGAAGTTACGTGTTCAGGATATAACTTCTACCTCTGTATAATGCGAGGCCTACCAATAATTCTGCTGATCTTTGGGTCTCAGCACCGGGTGATGAATACGCACTCCACGCCGAGTGAATGATAAACAAATTTCAATCATTCAATCCGCGTAAGTTTGTGTACTAACCACAGCCACTACGAGTCCAATCTCAACTGTTCCGCACAGCCGAGGCAGCAGGTCACTGACTATCGTATTATCAGATTTACACCTCTGGTCGAGTGTCGCAAGTTGGGCGGTCACTTACTACCTTGAATACTTGTAAACAGTGTCGGCATAACGCCGGGATTTTCGTCGCCTCTCACGACAGGCATGTCTACTTCGGAAATATTCTACCCTCTTCACCGCAGAGGGGAGTTATTAGTGACAACAAACTATTTAGTGCATTGGTAATAAAAAAACAATAATACACATTAGGCTTATTCACGAGCTTGGTAATTTCTAAGCGTCAACAACAAAATGCATTTTGAGTACATGTACTTTGTTGTTGGCATTTTATCACGTTACTTGATTATCCAGCCCATTACTCGAGATTGTGAATACCCCTACTGTATTCACAAACCATATGCATCAACAATTTTGTCAATTATAAAAGTAATGATGTAATAATGACTTCAAGCATACTTATATTACTTGTTTATGTAATTTTTATTGTGTTCCCCAGTTAGTTTTGCTCTTATTTAATTATTTTTTAATTTGACACTAAAGGATGTTTTTAACTAATTACTTTATAATATACATCCACTAATTAGTAAATTAGGTTTTCAATAGTTACTGCATCAATTACCTTAAAAGAGTAATTACTTCAGTGTTCAACATTATGAGGAAGTCTTTGATTATCGTGTGAAGATTAAGCAAAGGATAAAGTCTTGTTATAAAATCATGCATTTAAAATCTTTAAACTCTTATTTGTAAAATTTTTAAGCAATTAAGTCAACTACGTTTACCCATATAAAGACTTTTTGTTCCAATCAATATACAAAAATATTCAGGATTTAATATCACAGTCAATTCAGTTAAAAATTCTAGTTTTTATCATTAATTTTTTTTTTAATTCTGAAGTAGTTACCCATCCGAATTATTTTTTTCAACCTTGAATCTGCGGTCTACAATTATTTCCTCAACAACATAAATTATGCATTTTTCAATCAATGTTTCAACCTTCGCAGTTGTCGCTGCTGAATGCAATCTGCCAACTTCAATGTAATTTCAAGATATGTATTTTTTGTTTAATATAAATCAAAATTAAAAAAAATAGCATCATAAATTATTAACTGCATATTTCAAAATTTACTGTATCTATAATTGAAATGTTACTTTATATTACAAAAATCAAAAAATTAAATGCATAACATCACATTTACATTAAAATTAATAAGATATATATTGTATGTATATATTCAATAATAATATATGAATAATAATAATTTTGAAGTTCAACAACTTTTTGAAATATTAAATTTAATAAATGACTAAGTTGTTATTATTATTGTGAAAAGCATATGAAGGTAGGCTTGTTTATATATAAATAATACTCACAAGGAAGCCACTCAGTGCATTAAAGTATTATTTATACCTTTATATAATATATAGCTATATTCATATATATATGCCAAAAATAAGTTGCCAATATTGTAATTATAATAAAAAATTTAAACAAATATATTGGTTTAAAAATAAAACCTGCTTATTTGTTGATAGATTGATTTTTAGAAGTTACAGCAAACAACTAAATATTTCGGGGGATATTCACCATTTTTTGGTACATTTTGGTACAAATAGTTTTTAATTAACAAATAATTTTAATAATGCTTATATGGGACATTATATATTATATATTATTTATGACCTTTTTCTATTATTCGGGCAGCAACATAATTCCATGGGTATAAAACTTCTGTTTATCGGCGAAAAACTTTGTGAAATGATTGGAAATTATACCTATATTACATGAATATTATTAATGACCTTTTGCTATTGAGAACTTCTGTGTTCATATAGAACTTCTGTGGTTTATCGACGAAAAAGAGCTTTACATAGACCTTAACAAATGTTAAGTTTAGTTCTGGTAGTATAAGTAGTTTAAAAATATAATATAGGGATTAATTTTACCAGTTAAATAAGCAAACAACTAAAACTTTACATATCGTAAATATGTCAGTTAATCTCTCATGACTTCTGTCTTACATAATTTCGATTTATTTAATTTTCCTCCACATAAATTATTTTATTTATTTAATTATCAGTATCGAAAAGTATTCATTAAATGGATCTTCTATATACATCTATCAGTGTTTCGACTTAGCTGATCATCTCAGTAGTATTGCATGTAAACACCCGTATCGTTACCATATTTC
>NC_051847.1:116061197-116082305 GCF_002237135.1 Teleopsis dalmanni
GTATAACACGCTTTTAAAATCAAATCATTAAGAATTTCCAAACATATCTAAGCACTACTACTATAATGCAAAGAATTTATATTCAATGTTTATTAGAAGTGATAAGCGGGTGCCCTACTATTATTATTTTTCTATGTAAACCACTATTTCAAATTGAGTTCTTTTAATTTCATACATTATCTTATTCAGTGATTGCTAAAATATCCAAATATTTTGTTTAAAATTACAATTAAAGACGATATAAAATGCATAAATCGTCAATTTTCATAAAAGATATTTATTTCTAAAATACATAAACAAATTCTATTTATGTTTAGTTACGATATTTCTTCCCATTGGTCAATTAGAAGTTTAAAAATTCCATTTCTGATCTCCATTTCTGATCATTTTTTACAAGTTAATATTTTTTTCAAAGTCATTCAATCTCCAGATTCAATTGTTTTATTTTATATAAAGAAAGTCAACCGTAGGGTTGTTCTGTCACTCTGTTGTATACACCATGCTTTCCCAGCTCTCCTGCCACCATCGATCAAAATAGTATTGATAAAATCCTGTTCAATATCGCTAGCTGTATGTGTTGATTTTACTGTATTGTAACTATTGCTAATATTGCTATAGCATTGAATGCAGCAATTCCTGTAGCTTGCATTGTTGACATAAAATAAATGTCATTACCATGTTGTAATGCAAAACTTGCAGGAAGATCTTCGTCACGATATACTCAAATACTTAAAGCGATTGACAGCTATTTTTTTCGACAAATGGAGAAAATGTTTCCGCTTTATGCAGTTAGCAAATGTTGCTGATGACGATGTAGTTGTTGATGATAATGATAATCACAATATACCTTAAAATTAATAGTTACGTATTTATATGCAAAACAATACAAATTGAAAATGTGTTTATAAATTAATTTTGATATAGAAAAAAAAATGATGTTTAAATGCTTATTATTGCCCGCAGGTTACTACAAGTAAAAATTACTTTCAACTTTTGCCGATTTAAGACTTTTGTCAAGTAAAAAATATTTGTTAAAATAAAAAGTGAAATTTTGTTTATAATTAAAACATAGGTGCGGTGACATCTATAGACAATTACTTGGGAAAAAACCAATTCGGTAATTATGAATGATTCCGTGTACGAAAGCGATTATACACTATTATCATGTGTTTGTGAAAATCTAAGAAGTCCTTGACCACTGAAATCCCTTGAAAATTTTGCAGTTGCATTAGGTCCTTCACTTTGTGAGCAAATTTAATAATACTACTTTTTGAGTTCTATTGTAGACTATTTCTTCTATCCAGATGTGTTTGAGTAAATGGTACTGTTTCAGTTATTTGGTGAACTCTCTTCTATACATATATGTCCTAAGAATTTGATATATCCGTCATATTTAAATAATTTTACTATAATGTGATCTACACTTCGTTTGTTGTAAGTTTCACTTAACACTATATAGTTACTTACCACTAGTGTTCATTTAATATTCGTAATATTATTTTCAGCAGTAATATATAATACACCATTCAGATGATTGTTCCGATGTATATTTATAAGTTTATCAAAATACTTTTTTAAGCGGTACGAATTTATTGTCCCCGCTCTATTCTGTATCCATTTATCTAACAATATACTTAGTTGATGGTAAGCTTTTAAGTTTTTTTCGATTATTTGATACTTCAATTTCTTTTGCTTTTTCTTTATTACTTTAGTAACTTCTTGCTATTTTGAACGCCATCCTTATCATTCTAAGCAATTGAAAAACAATTTTTGAAGATTTAAGTCTGTCAAAATCTTGTCTATTTTATCCATCTAGCTAATGACATCTATTCTCCATAGAGTATTATTAATTACATCTATCTATTTCTTGCATTGATTACCTTTTCACTTGTTCCCCGGTAAGTAACTGCTGGTAAAAATGTTGCTTGTCTTGAGGCATCCTTACAATATGTCCAATACATAGACAATCCGGTGTTATTTTGTTATTAGAAAAACAGAGCTTTTGTTTCGCACGTAATTATTTTATTAACCACTTTTGAAACCCTAAAAGCGGTTCACTGTCCTATAGTTTACTACACTATGATTTACTAAATTATCGGAAATACTTTAACTATATATATATTTTTACAATAAATATATTATCAATGATCAAATATATTATCAATGATCAATCTAATTCATCAAATACACTTCCATTATTTTTAGCAGTTACCAATAAATTACAATATCATTGTGATAACATATATGTAGATGTGTACATACAATTAATCGGACTCAAATTTATTAGCAGGCTAAATGCAAAAAAGATTTAAGTGAACAATTCGTATATTATTACCAAACTTTATACACACATAATAATTATAGACAATTATTTATATTTCACTTCAATCACTTTCAATTCCTTTGAAACCTCATATGCCATCCTTGACATTATTTACATATAAAAAACAAATAATTGATCTAATCAACATGCAACAACTTCAACTTACTTAACTTGAACACCCGCTCGATGTACAGCATCTTTAAAATGCCATTTAAAATTATGATGATTTTATATTTCCAGAAATTTAATTATAGAACTGAAAAGGCAAATACCTGCATGAATACCTGCATGAAATGCACGGTATTGTATCTCACAGATAGGTACGCATAACTGATTGATTGGTTATAAAAAACCGATTGGCAAAATTTGAATCAATTTTACGTGCGCACCGCGAAACAAATAGGCAAAAGGTAAGACAAATTATAATGGATGAATCAAAATCCAACGAATGTTGTTGGCTAGACACTTAAATTTAAAAGAAAAAACTTTAAATTATTTGTAAGAAAGATGAATACTTTTCAATTTACACACTAATGTAAAAGAGATTATTTAAATTTAATCAACAGCTTTTTATATTAACAAATAAGTACTGTACTAATATGACTTTTGTGAACAGCGAACAAAGGGTTCGCGAATCTATTAATCACTTTAGTGATAATAGTAGACTACTATAGTAGTAAACATTTAAAGTACAAATAATCTATGCATTTTTTATAGATAAGTATAGAAATTTTTTAAATAGTTGTGTAAGTTAACTTGACCAGATTAAGCTGAATAATCTGGGTGTGAGATGTGCAATCATTTTCATTCTCATTCTGAAAAGTTTAATAATAGATTTTAAATTAAACATTATCATACTTCTAAACATATCTACTACCACAAAGTAGTTTGAACCCGAAAAACCGTTTATTAAGTTCTAATAAATGAGTTATAAACAGAGCATGTTGAGCACTGTAGAGTGCGCGGTCAAAGTTCGGACAAGGTTAGGTTAGTTCGGACAATCGCACTATAATCTTATTCTGTGCAGTGTGAGCTGTAAGATAAAATAAACAGACAAATATGATATTAAGTGTAAATCTCTAAATTATATCCAACGAAAAATAGAATTTCGGTGTGGCTATAAATGGTACTCTGACTTGAAGCAAGCTTGCTATTTAAATATATCACTTTACTCTCTGTAGACTTTTCAACGATATTTATAATGTAAGTACAGCTATACCTCGTCTAATGGACACCTCGTACAACGGCAAACTTGCTTACCGTCCAACTGTATTTCTGGGACCATGTTTCGCTTAACAAAAATACCTTGTTTAACGGCAATGAAAAACTATACATTTTATTTAAAATTTTATTTTGGCTAGGTATAGTATAGTGTATGAGTTGCTTCTGAGTAAATAGCACTGAATCATTGAAATAGTTCAATTCAATACACGTGTTTAACGTAATGTGAGAACAATTAAACGACTCAGTGGTTTTCCAACCAGTGATCCGCGGACCACAGCTGATAAATAGGATGATGTTGTAAAAAAAGAGCGCTAGAAGCGGGATGTGCTGGTTATATTATAGATCACATCAGCCAACTTTTAAAAAACTACAGAGAACAGCTTATAAATGAACAACTGCTAGAGCTAGATGATTTAGAAAACTTCGATGAGGAAGAGGTAACCATATCAGATGATAGAGTTAAACTAAGATCGCAACTGCTGAATAAGTGTTTTGATAGAATTATTGAAGTACTTAGTGACTTTCTCAAGTTGCAGATTCACTTCCCTAGCAAAGCTCGAACGTTCCCAAAAAAGTTGAAGCTATGTAACCATATAAAGAAATTTTAAAGGAGCAGTAAAAGAAGTCATGTTAGCTGACTTTTCGTTTGATATTCGTTTTTTAAACAATCATGAATATATTTAAATAATTTATATAAGTAAATGAATATATATCAGATATAATGATTAAATGTAAGCGATTTCATTTTCTTGAAGTCGTTTTTGTTTTTTTGAACCTAATTTAATTATTTTTCACACATTTGTATGCAATTATTCGTTTCGTTTAACGGCATTTCGTTTTACGGCCAACTTTTTAAGAACGAGCGAGGTATAGGTGTATATAGATAAAGCTGAGAAATTCTTGCTGGTTTTACTATAACGAGTAGCAGTTATAATACAACTGGGATAATTGTTCCTCAATTGAAAGTGACGTAAACAATATCTGCACAACTTTGAAAGGCCACGCCAAACTACTTCATTTACAAATTCAACACGATTGAACTTTAAACAGTGATATATGTAAACCCCTTAGAACTTTAGAAATCCCCTGCTTATATGCATATTACCAATTAGTAACTTATGAAAATGGACTTAGTAACTTATGAAAATATAATGTACGAATATTACGCAAATAAATGTGATTAAATAATCACAGAAATTTTGTACTCTATGTATTTATATAATCCTAATATTTTTATCACAAAGCAAATTCATGCTTCTTATACAGATCTATACTATATTCGTTGATACAATTATTGCTAAGTACAATTTATTTTTCGAAAAGCACTTTTTCTTAATGCCTATTTTGTTTCGACTATTCTACAAAATAAGTAACAAGTAACTTTTTTTTTACAACCAATTCACGACAGTTATTTATTGGACAATAATTTTTGGCTCACATATTGCAACTTTTACTCACTCTATATCTAGTAACAAACATTGAATAATGGCTAATACTGCTTTACTAACAGTAAAAAACTTGAAATCAAAAAGACTACCTAATTTTATAACAGCGCAAAGTGCTGGCGTGCGTTTTACAAAAACAAAACACAGGAATATGAAAGTAAAATCGCTTAACCATATTTAAACATATTTTAAGAGATCAAGGATTACGAACGAGAGCAGAAAAAATAATACACCACCACTAAAAGAATCAGTCAGTAACATTGCTTCGAAGCCAACTACTGTTATTAACTGCTTTGATTCAAATAAATGGCATAACAGAGAGTATAAATAAAGAGAAACCTAAACCTAAATCTAAACTAATCCCATATCTTCCAATTCCATACTCAAGTCGAACTTGTACAATTCTGGCTTGCAATCGTTGTAGAACATCCAGATAATATTCTGCATACACTGTCTGACCTTTAAAAATGAATTTATTATGAAAAATTTTCTTTGTATTGAAAACAACGAGCACCATTGCTCATACTAACCATCGATAAAGAACCATCCATCGATAAGATGTTCTGACATATGTTATTCCATCACATTTCTCTTATATTTACAGATATATATAAATATATTTTTTAACATATAACTTATATAATATGTTACAAAGAAAATATAATGCTTATTTTTCTGATGTTTTGCACTGCAGCAGATCTTCAAATTTTTTTGCAAATAGCTCAGTTGCCAAGGTGCTCCTAAGTATGACTCTAAATGGTACTCCTAATACCCATAGATCCACTAGCGTTTGATTGACAAATTGACAGCCAATTCATCTCGCTCTGCTAACTTTTCTGCATTTCCGACCAATTAAGTGTAAGTACCCTTTAAATATCCATGGCTGTTTTAAATTTTTTATCAACTCATTATTTTAGTAATCACTTCTATTACAATCAAACGCAAAAATCTCTTCTTTTTTTCAATCAAATAATTAATTTCAATCTGTCATGTTTTGTAAACTGAAATTTTGCAAAAGCTCATATTTTGTAATTTAAGTACAAACTCAAAAACGGTTACCGTTGCTGCTGATGCTGTTGCTGTTGATGTTGCTGTTGCTGTTGCTATTGATATTGCTGGAACTCAGAGCTTGTTGCTGATGTTATGATTAATGTTGTTTCTGCTGTAGCTGTCAATTATTGCCACACTTTAGCGTAGCTTCGTTTGGCAATCAAACGCAACTCATCGAACGATTTTGATCGATTCATCACGCAACGAAAGCGCTGCATGTGACTACGTCTAACCAAAAGCAGCTAACAAAACGATCTGCAGTTTAATTACGAGTAATTCCCAAAGCAAAACAAAATACTGGCTTGAGATTGTCTGAGTAGCTATCCAGTAACGATTTTTGCATTGGTTTATCTTCCTTTGATGATTGAATATGGTTTTTTTGTACTTTTGCTAATTATTCAAATTTCCAAACTTGTTGTTTTTTAAAAAATATTTTTTTTTAATATTTTATTCATATTATTTTATTATGCCGCTTTTTATTCAATTTTTTAATAACTTATTCTTTAAAGCCTTGATTAAATACAACACCTCAAGGCGCACTTGTTTTACAAACGGACTTCATGTAAAATACATGCAGTTTTACTGGCAAATATTTATTTCACGTTACTCTATCAAAATACATTTTTTTAACGAATTCAAATACATTTTTAATGAAAAAAGTTCAAATCATTTCTACAGTTCAAATACAATATTTTCTAACCTTATCTACAAAATAATCAATGCGTTTTAAGTTTTAAAAGCTAAGTCCATCTTAGAACTTAGTTTTAATAACTTCCTTTTTAATATCTTAAAAGATTATTGAGAATATTATTGTATTGTAATATTTTAAATACTAGTAATAAAAACAAAAGCAGAATTAAAATCAAGCCAGAAACACTTTGCAAATATAGAACTCCAGACAGAATCTATAACACCTACTCTATGCCTTAAAAACCTCATTAGTCTCTGCCGTAAACTTAATCATGTATGAAGAAAATCATGTCTTATATCGAGTAAACAAAAAAAGTATACAAATTATCATTATTAAATAAAGCATTTTGAAAGCTACAAAATAGCAGGGTCATCCATGAGAATGACATATTGAAATAGTAAGATGCATCACGATTCGTAAACGAAGTTCTACAAAGATTAGTTTTACATTCCATATTCCTTTATATTTAACATATATGCCTTATTTCGACCGCTATCTATCAACAAAGGTCATGTGCGTTTTGAAAGGAAGTTGTCATCATTACCACATAAAATTAAATGATGAAATGATGAAATGATGTATAATATCAACCTGTTCACATGTTGTACAAACCAACCGAAAACCATTCCAAAACATATTGACAATAAAACTGCCAATAGAACTTCTTTAAATGATCGTAATATGAACATTTTTTAGCAGTATGAAATTGACTTCTTCACTTCTGTGAAGAGTTCAAACCGTAAATATATTTTTATATACAAATTGAAAAATTTTTCAAATATAATTTCATAATGTTATATAATAAACAATATGTCGTTGAAGAAATGAAGGAATCAAAAGCGTTGCTATTATTTGTTAAAGTCAACAATCAATAGTATACTTAAAACAATGGAAAGATTATGAGACTCCAAAGAAAGGATCTAAATACCACTACAAAAAATGAAAAAAACCAGAATCGGAACCAAGTCCTAACAAAATCAATATTGACCATTTTCCAACTGACGTGTGACTTAACTATTCAGCTTATGAACATTGGTAATATATTATATTTTTGCAAACTCCTGACTGAGTAAAAATACAAGGTAAATATAAAATTTTTAGGCCACCTTTTTAAAGGAGCTCTAATGCTCATTATTGTTTCCATGTGCTCCATGCTGTTTAACTATTACCTTGAATATGTATTATGTTACTAACCACATTATACCAACTAATACACAACATAGCATTTAAAATTACAATATTTTGTACTTGAAAAATTCTTCAAGAATTCAAAAATCGAAAAGACTCATCTATGCCCTACTCGTTTCCTGGGTGTAGGAAACAAATTGAAAAGACTCATCTATGCCCTACTCGTTAATTATTGAAACAAGCATCTGGGGAATACTTCTCCAAAGGGAATACGTCAAGATTCAGTCTAAATAAATCATATGTTGATTTGGCAATAACTACTACTACTTCAATAAAGTAAAATGATGTGAAATATTAAACTGAGAAAAAGTCAAAAATAATTTGCAATTGCAACAAAAAGTATGAAATAATAATTTATTGTTTTATATTTTTATACCTGATAACTCTGTCAAGAGCAACAGTAAACAGTAGAACACATTCTATGCGTCTGCCCAGCCATAGCAAGACGCATCACCATCATCAGCGTTACAGTTCGGGGTGAGCAGCTAAAGCATCAATCAGCTTTCTCCATTCTGCTTTGCTTGATGTTTTAGATCTCCAGCTTTGGATACCCATTTTCCTGATGTCGTCGATCACGTTATCGAGTCATCTAATATGTGGTCTACCTTTGCTGCGATCGTTGTACGGCGTAAAATGGAGTATTCGCGTTTGTGGTCTATCTTCCGGCATTCTCATGACGTGTCCTAACCATCTCAAGCGTTGCAACTTTGCGAACTTTACCACATCTTCACCATCACAAAGTTGTAGTAGCTCAGCATTCGTACGCCGACGAAATTCTTCTTGATTAAGTCGGATGGGACCATAAATCTTTTTCAGCACTTTTCTTTCGAATGCTCTAATTTGGTTTTCATCTGCTGTCGTTAGAGTCCACGTTTCGGCCCCGAAGCATAATACCGGGCGGACGATTGCCTTGTAAGCGTGTAGTTTGGCACTTCTGGTCACGATATTAGATTTGAAGATTTTCGCGTGTCCGTAATAACTTCTGTTTGCTGGTACAATTCTGTCTTGTATACTAACACTGATTTCATTGTTGTTATTAATAAGGACACCCAAGTATTTAGCGCTTTCAACTTCTTCAAATGTGAATTCAACAACTTGAAAGGGCTCTAAATTTGGGCTGTGCATGTTTCTTCCAACCCTCATGTATTTTGTTTTGTTCTCATTAATGTTTAGCCCAACTATCTTAGCTTTAAGTTGTAAGTCGACGAACTTTTCTTTCATATAGTGTAGTAATCTGCTTAAGATGACTATGTCATTTTCGTAGGCAATGGTCAGTGATGTTTTGTTGAATATGTTCTCTGTTGCCACCAGTGTCTTAATAGCATCGTGAAGGACTAGGTTGAAAATGGTAGTTGAAAGCGAGTCACCTTGCTTCACTCCACTTTTAATTTCAAAGGCATCTGTTAGACTGTCTTGCACTGTCTTGCACTTTTCCAGTCGTATTGCACAGTGTAATCATTATTAGTTTTATGAGTCCCGAGTGACTGTAAAACTTCCTGGCAAGACGCATATTTAAGCATTTAAACACTGGAGTTCTGAGTCCTGAAAACTTAGCTAAACTACAGCCCACAAGTATAATAAAATTCTTCAAAAGTTTGGAATTGGACTAGTTGAGATAAATGCTGCACAAAAGATCTTTCAGGTCACACTGCATCCACAATGTTATTATCCATAATAATAATATTCTAAAATTTATTTTTATTATGATAGTTTATTGATATTTATTAAAATATATTAATTTGAAAAAAAAATTTTCACTTTGCACAACATTTTCATAGTTCCAAGTATGAAACAAAAGACTTAAGCCACAAACTTAAGTGCAAATTATTCATGCTATTATTCACTTGAGTACTTTTCCTATTTATGGTTTTGTTTTTCTGCTTTTGTTTAAAAAAGTATATAAAATTGTCAACAACATTCACCTTTTACATTGTCAACCACAATGACTTCCTTTTTTGCGGCGCTACAAAGAATTATATGGCATCTTGTATAATATTGAGAAATTATGTTATGTTATGTTAACTTTTTGTTTCAAAATATTCGGGAAAAATATTTTGAACTTCATCAAATAAGTGAATTCATTTTTTTCCTCATCAAATGCAGTCATTCCAAAATGTTAATCATACTATAATTTTTTATTAAGTTTAACTCAGACATTTTCAATAAAGCATACCTGGAACACATCCTTAAAGATACTTTTCGCAAAAAATAGATGAGGTTTAGTAATTTTTTCATTATTATAAAATTAATGAAGATTGAAACTAACCTTATACATTATAACAATCTCTTAAATTAATCTCATTAGCCGCAAAGACCAACTGTAGCAGGTAACCTGTTGTTATCGCCATTGTTTATAGTTGATTTTGCTGCTGCACTTTTTCTGCTGCACATTAACCCAATTACCGAGTATCATACGTTGGCAACAAGAAGAACTGCCTCTGATGGTAGTTGTAAAAGTGATTGTCTCCAGATACACTCTGCAAAGAATACATAGCTGCCCTTCTACCAGTCTTAAATTGCGTGTGACCTATAAAGCCTAATACGAATGTAACTTGACAAAAAAAACTTATTAAACAAATACAGCAAATCAAATCTGTTCTAATAGTTAGCACAAAATTTTTTGCGGAAATACTAATTTCACAATCAAAACAATTTTATTAAATAAAATTCTTTTTTGTTAGATTAAATTTTTCATTAAATCTACGAAAATTATGTATGTTTATTTCAGATTTAACACTTCGTATGATTTTTTTAATATGGTGAATTAATTTGTTTTTCTGTTTTTAGAAAAGACTTATTTGAATAAAATAAAAGCTTGTAAATTAGTCTTAATTTCTGTTTTTATTTATATATAATCGTTTATTTATATAAATATCGCGAAGTTTTGAAGTTTGTTTGACTTCCTCTTTAGGGCCAAATATTATTGCAACTACTCTTGGAAACATATAAGGCGGATATTTATACTGGAATCTATTTACAAATTTAGTTTTAAGTAATAAACAATAATCAATAAATTATAAACTATAAATTTTTATTTTTATACAATATTATTATTATTGTATTGACTATACATTAGGACGAATGACATCTTAAGGGATCTCAAGATTGATCCAATCAAAAAAACCATAAAGGATAGAGTCCTAGAATTATTTATAAAAACTGACAGGCTTACCAACACCACGTTATCGAGTCTCAGAATAGTTACAGGCTCCTCAGGGTGGTATGCAGATATGAAGTCAATTATTGCTTAGTCTGATGAAGTGATAAATAATAATCCAGTCAAAACGTAGAAAGGGTTATGAAGAAACCTCGTAGTTAATAGAGAGTAAAATTGCTAAAGTACACTGACTCAACAAGCCTCAACATAATAATAAAAAAAAACAAAAAAAAACTAATTTTTAAGTTCTTATTATATTGACATAAACCTTTTCTAAAAACAAATATATTCAAAAAAGTCAACTTATGACTACTTTAAATTTAATTAGTTCTTATTAAAAAAAAGAATATTGGGTAAGGAGCCACAAATTATTGGATACTGAATTTAATAAATTATTGTGTTATATCTTAGTGAATTTTATTGCTAAAAGTTACCCTAAAATTATTGATTACAACTGTTAAAACAAACTCGTAGTGTATATAGCATAACAATCATCACAGATTTTTTTTAAAATATGAGTGCTTTGCCAAACAACAGACATTTCTCTTGTTTAAGAAACCCCAACCTCTCTTTTATCTAGGAATTCTAAAACGATTGTAACCCACAACTCGACGAGTTTGACTAGAATTCATAAATAATAATTCATAAACACAGAAAGCCATTGTAGTATATCAAATGCTATGACGAAGAAAGAAATCGTTCCTATATCATTCCGATTAGTTCACACCGATGAGTACAAAAAAAAGTGTTTCAAAAATTGAAAGGATAAACGGTTTGTATATTTTTTGAGATTAGTTTCACTAGATCTGGTACAGACTTTATCTTTCTGTTAAAACCAGTATTAAACATTTAAATAAAAGTTTTACTTAAAAACTTTCAAGAATAATTTCAATATATTATATGAATATATACGTTTTCGGCGAGTTGACCAAGGCCAAGGTGCATCATAAATGCAGTTGATGCAGTTTCGTTTTCATTGCTATTTAGCTGATATTTAACATTGTTGTATTTCGTATTTATTTTTTTCGCCTCTTAAAAATTTTAAAATCTTGTTTCGAACCCGTCTGCAAAGCTTACGAAATGTGCCGCAAGCATAACAAGTTTCAATATCTGAAAATGCATTCCAGTTGCAATTACTAGGCAGGATTATTTATCAAAAGTAAGTATAAGTAAATTATTAAAAAGTTGCATTTATTTTTCAAAAAGCAACCACAACCCGCGTTTAATTCAAGTTTTTATTAAAAAGACTTTTTTAGTTTTCTGTCGGATAACATTACAACACTTCATGAAATTTTTCTATTGCTCGGCCTATGTCAATATATATGGTAATAATATATATTTACACTTTGTTCACAGAAAGCAAAGTCTCTCTACAATTTCTCAGTATTTTCTGCGAACTGTTTGTTTTTAATAAATCCAACATTTTCAGGCGAAAAAGTAATAGAAAATATTTTATACCCAGACAAGTAAGCAGACAAAGAGGAGACAGTTTGAAGACTATTACCATAATTAGTCAGACACTATGAAAACATTGACACGATATGCAGCTAACAATAAGCCAACAATATACAGGGAATGTTTACATTTCCACTTTCTCATTGATGCCTTACTGGTCCATTGACACATGTAAGGTATACATTCATTTTTGAAAAATTGTAAATCATTTAACTAATACTTTAAAGGGAACACGCAGCCAAGTTTCAATCTAACGCAACAATCCTTTCCAGGACCCTTTACTTCAGTCTTTTATTAGCACTCTTTCAATCTGATCACTCCACCGGTTACACTGGTTTACCCTGAACATGGTTCTTGGTTGATACGGATTTTTTTTATCATATGGAATGGTTCAATAGAAAGAAAATATATTAATGTTTAAAGATGTGATGTATTTAGCCTGGAAATGGCATCACGGATCGTCACTTGAAATCAGACATTGCACAGTGTGCCAAAATAGAAACTATCCGATGAAAATTCTATATTTTCTGAACCAGTAAAGATATTGAAATTAAATTTTCCTTAAATTAGATTTTTTTTAATCTAATTTGACCCCTCTAAATTTGAATCCAAACATGGGTCACACATGCGTCTAGACATAATGCGTTATAGCTTCGTTGTTTTTCAACCGATTTACTTAAAATTCCCGTTATTACGAGGATTTGTGGATTCAAAACAGCTTTTTTAGCTAATTGAGGAGTAGTCGGTTCCCCCTCCACCATAACTAACGAACTTAAAATTTGAAATATAAACAAATTCGTTTTCAATTCAAGAATATATGCATTAAAGTTGCTGCATAAATCGGTGATAACTGCACTAAATAAATTTCAGATTACTTACTTCCTAGCAAAAGCACCCTCTCTTCTCTCACTTATATTTAATTTTGGATTAGATATATTTATTGTGTAAACGCTTAGCCTTCTATATTCCAAACTCTGAAATATATGTTTCTGACATAATATAGACATCATATGACATTATATATTTCCCCATACTGAAATGGGATCAGTATTTGACCTTTACGATCCAATAGATCAAATTTCGCACTCTGACTTTCAACGTTTTCCAACTATTGGTAGAAAAATATAATTTATATCTTCATTTGAAGTGTTAATTAGCACAACTTTTTGAAAATAATTTTTTGAAACAAAAACTTAGCTTGACATGCAATATGAAGACTCCTTTCCTTCATATGGAATGATTTAAAAGTGTTAACCTCTTTTACTAGTCGCAGTGGCAGGAGTGCCAAAAATGTTGAGCGGCAAGAACGCGAAGAAATGATAACAAATTTGAATCTAGTGGATAACAATCAGGATTTAGCGATGAAAAAATGCTTATTACAGGTATGCGAACTAGCTGTTTTATTAAAACCGTGTTAATAAAATATTGCAAAAGAATTTGCAAATGAGAAAATTGACAGCAAAATGAATGGCGTGTTATCTAAAAGAGTTTAGGATCAATTTACATTGCTAATGAGCCTTGGATACACCACTATACTCCAGAAACGAAAGAACAGTGAAAGCTTTGGAATAGTCCTAGTAAGTGTGATCTAAAAAATCGGAAAATAGTTCTAATAGCGGCAGAAATTACAATTTCAGTTTTTGTGGATATATGAATTGTGGATATATGATAATTGAAAACTATAGCAGAACATTATTATACGATGTTTTCTGACTATTTATATGATGTAATTACTAAAAATCATCGTATTTGCAAAAGAAATAATACGTCGTGTTTTACCGCGATAACACACCAGTAATATGTTAGCAATTGCAATACCAAAATTAGTTGAATTTCTTTATGAAGTGCTAACACATCCACCAGACCCACTAGATTTGAGTCAAACTAACATTTATTTATTTCTATTTAAATAAAAACCATTAACTCAGGAGATATTTCAATCGAATTCGAGAAGTGTAATCTCATCAATCTAGGAATATTTTACAGATCACGAAGAATCTTATTCTTGTTTAAAAAATTGGCTTGTTCTTACAACAAGTGTAAAAAGCTCAAAGGGGGGAAATCGAAAAATAAATTGCAAAGTAAACAAAGATTAAACTGCTTTAGTTCGTCACTAACCCCAGTACTGACTAAAGTCAGTTTCTCACGAAATTGCGAACATGTTAAGGACCCCTATATACTCTCTTTCATGATTAGTAATAATGCACACTTGTCGCAATATGCGATTCGCTTATTTCTACTTCTCTGACAATGATTCGAAAGATGGCTTCGGTGTCAACATTAAACAGTTAATTTATAATTTGGATTCTGTAAAAGCAATTTTAAAAAGAAACGGATATTTGGAGAAGAAAACGAATCTATATTAAAATTATTGTTAATATTTTTTTTTTTTGTTTTTATACAGTCACACTTCATTTTCAGAAGTTAGAATTGCTCTGAAAAAACTTTTAAATACTTAGAAGCCTTAATTTTCTTGTCGTTTTCCTCTTGACTGATGATAGTTAATTACATTTGTTCTAAGAGCACTTCGCAAGCATATGTCTGGTCTGAGTACCCATTGATTCATTATATGTTGCCTAATGCGTAGTGGCATGCAATAAATGCAATAACTGCATCGATACGTATTAGCACTCGAATTGAATTCTCGACTATTAATTACTGCAACACTCCACTTCTTTGCGAGTAAAATGGTAAAACGACTAAATGGTTCGTGATCTTAATTATCTACATGATTGGTCACAGAGCGCTCACTTTTTCAATTGATATAGACTGCTCAGTTGTGCATGCAACAATTGCATGGCTGTGAGTTGTTTGCATATTTATAGCAATAATTGCTGAAGGCGATTGGCGACAACTTTTCATTTCTTCTACATGTTTGACATGGTGTGGCAGACAGGCAGGCTTTCGCTTTCGTTTATGTGCCCAAATTAAATATTTCTATGCAAAAAATTTGAAACAATTATGATTAAAAATATACATAAATTGAGATTTATTACATATAAATTCAAAAAATATTAATTAAATCACTTTTTAAGCCTAGCATTTCTTAAATTGATATTTTGAAAAATTGCTTTAGGTCCAAGAATTCACTACTTGAACTAATAGAACTACACACACAGAGCATATGACATCCAAATTGTGTGAACTTGTATAGCAAAACTCGTAGAATATCTTATAGAACTCGTAAAATATCCAAATATCTCTAGGATGTACAATAAAAATATGCAATTTCATAGAATTCCAATAACTATTAATAATAAATGTACGAATAATGTTACGAGCACAAATATAAAATCTAATAATGTATTCCAATTGCTGATCATTTCATTTAGAACTCCTTACCTGCATCATTTGATTCTAAAGTATAGTATAATGTATACAGACCTTATTTTACTTTATACTCTAGTTTATAAAAATGTGGGTGTAACTTAATAAGTCAATCAATTTATGGTTGAGTCATTACAGATTGTGGCCATATAAGTATTATTATTTTGATATTAACTGGATAAAAACTGGAGTAGTGTGTACGAATCAATAATATCCGCTAACTTGAAAATCATTAAATCATAAATCAATTTGTCAACATATCATTTTCAATTCTAGAAATTTTTATTTAATTAATTTTATTCTTAAATAGTAAATACATATGCTATGATCTGTATATCCAAATTTAATTTTGAACTACAATCCATCCTGATATTATCCTCATAGCTTTATTAAAATGCGTTTTAGATATTTATTTTGCTGGATTAAAGGCTTAAAGAGTAGATACATATAATATCTTAAATTATCTTATTAATATAAATGAATCTATCTGAATTTATCTTAATTCGATATTTGATCACAATCATATCCTGATGTTAAAAATGCGTTTTAAATATTTATTTTGCTGGATTAAAGGCTTAAAGAGTAGATACATATAATATCTTAAATTATCTTATTAAAATAAATGAATCTATCTGAATTTATCTTAATTCGATATTCGATCACAATCATATCCTAATGTTAAACTATGAAATAAAAAAAATAAGCTCTTCTTGAATAAGCTCTAAAACTCACAGTAAACTTTAGCCCGTGTGACAATTAGCCTCCATTAATGATTAAATATTTTACAAGTGAAAACTCGTGAATTTCTAATACCCGTCTTCTTTAAATCTATCTCCGTGTCTTTACGGAGACTTAGTTATAAGCACTTATTTATATAATTTTCGGTTATATTTTTGAAGAGTGATCTCAAATGTGCGACTATGGCATGCAATTTCACTATGGCACGGAAATTTAGATGGATTCGACACACATTACGCAAAACCACAAGTGACATAAGACATGCTGCACTAGCCTGGAATCCGCAAGGCAGTAGAACTTGAAGACGACCACGCAATTCTTGGCGTAGAACCTTAAATAATGAAACAAATAAATCGATAGATGAACTGAGGTATATCGCTCGAGGTATATAGGCAAAATTGGAAAACTTTTGTACAAAATTTTTGTGAATAGGCTAAGTTTATACAATCAAATATTGTACAGAGCATGTCCTAATAAAAATAAATATTGAAAGTGTCTTCCCAGACGTTCCCCACAACTGAAACAAATTAATTTAATTTAATCGTTCGCAGGACTCTTCTTTTGAGTCTTAGTGTCCTTTCTTCATCAGCTACTGTTAGTGACCGCAGTGTAGTTTCAACTAAATAACACCTTTGATTAATAGAAAATATATATATTTTTTAATACAAGTCTCAATTCCAGAGAACTGAGTTCCGTTAAGTATGCAGTATTAGGGTCTTAAAAAAAAAATGTTAATAATTTTTATAGAGAGTATTTGTCTAAAACTCAGTGTGAAATTTTTTAAATTTTTATTATTATTATTTATATAAGCACGTGTGTGTGATGTCACATTACTTTCAGTTTTAAGTTGTTTTAAGACCATCACTTTAATTGTAAATTAATTTAGCTGAACAATAGTAAAATCGTAACTACGAGCAGCAAAAGAACTTTCTCAATTTAATCTTTAAGAAAAATAAATAAAAATAAATATTTTCAGATTCACTTTTCATTTTCTCATGAAAGTTTAATGAAAACAAATTAAAAATTATTTTTATTTTTATTATTTTTGTGGTCATTGAAGAAGAAAAACCAAAAATTGTCAACTGAGGTTTGTAGAAACAGAAAAAGCCTGAAAAAGTTAATAGTGAAATCTTGACAAATAATGACAAATAATAAATAGAAAAACTTAAAACCGTAAGATAAATAAATATTAAAAATCGTACGTAAAAATACCATATTTACTGATTTTACGAAATTCTTCTTAAATTAAGGCTAAAAAAGTTTTAATCGATTTTTAATAAGAAGAGAAGAAAACATTAAAAATTCCCATAAATTCGCTGACAACTAAAAGTTGATTGTCGATGAGGCAGCATCTTTTAATTATGTTAAGTAAAAAGAAAAGTGAATAAAAGTTGATAGATAAATTTTTTTTTTGAGTTTTTCCACATGCACTTTGAGGTACAAGTTTTCACAGCGAAAACACAAACAAACCAAAAGCAGCGACAAGTTTTGTTTGTGGCTAGTTGAGATACTCGTAAAAATTATTATGGCCAGCGAAAAATGATTTCGTACTAATTATGTTGGCAACAGGCCTTAATCAAGTAACTAATCGCTGGACTTAAATAAATGAGAAGAAATCACAACAAGAAAAAAGCGATGTTGTTGCAATGCTGTTTGCGATATGCTTTTAACTCAAAACTTCGAAAGATGAAAAAAATTTACGGATGATTTTAATTGCTACATTGACTTTTTTAATAGATCTTATGACTAGAGAAAATAGCTTCCACATCACATCACCACATCAAATAATGTAGTTCATAATTTTCTATTTATTTTTCTAGTTCATGTTTTTACAATATTCAAGTAGAAAACATTTTCTAACTATATATAAAATATAGTGAAGATATACCAGAAACTGAAAAGAAGAATTATCTTCTGCAATATAACTCAACTTATAGCTATTTGATTACTTCATGTCTTAATTGAATTACTTCCTCTATTACTCAAAATAAGTATATTATTCCTATCTCCGATATTGTACGGACCTATATCAAGTAACCCTGCACCATAAAAATTCTATTATTTTAAATCTAAGCAAAAATGTTCCGAAATGATACATTTTCTCTTCAACGTCACTTAAAAAACAATAAAGAGGTGCTAAAATCTAATAGATTACTTGGTAATATCACTATAAACGTTTATAAGAATGGTTAGTACCAATATGTACTAGTATTCTACAATTGTTAATAACACTGAAGTGCTTTTAATTCAACTCACTTCAACAATATTATTAATGCACTAGTGAAACCTAGATTGGCTTATTACTTTTATTAAAAGTAATAATGGATATTATTATTTCTTCAAAAAAATAATTCTGTGAGTAGCAAAGTTTCTTCAACAATTTTTCTCCAAAGTTCTCAGCTTTAAAATAAAATTACCTACTATAGTAGTAAGAGAGTAGACGTGAAAATTGCCGAACAGCCGGTACTGCGGCCAGAAGAGACCTATTGTACCAGTTTCACTATTGATTAAACAAAGCCCCTTAAAGCTTTGTGAATAAAGTCTAGAACTAAATCTAGAGAAGAGTTCTTAATCTGTTCTGGTGACAGAAATTCTTTATGAAACAGGTTTCTTCTGTGCGTTATTAAAGCTGGACAGTCACAAAGAATGTGCATGGTTGTTTCCTCATCTTCGAGGCATAATCTGCATTCCGAGTTAGCAGATAATTGTAGTTTATGAAGGTGATATTTCAGACCATAATGACCTGTAATGAAACCCGTTATCATCCTTAAATTACATTTTGAGAATTTAAGAATGTCTTTGTAGGAGTACGGTGTTATCAGTGCTTTGCTTTGTCTGAGTCCTGGAAAGTTTACCCAGTACTCCAGCCGCATATGATTTTCCATTTCCTTGATAATCTGTTTTGTACTGGCCCAGTTTATTCCACAAAAGGGTTGAGGGCCTATAAAAGCAGTTTTTGATGCAGTTCTGGCTAGCTCATCAGCTTTTTCATTTCCCAAAACTCCTCTGTGGCCCGGAACCCAGTAAAGGCTTACCTTATTCCGAGCTGGAAGTGATTGCAGAAGCTCGTAACACTCAAGGACCTGTTTTGATTTGAAAGTCCAAGAAAAAAGAGCTTTAAGAGCAGCCTGGCTGTCAGAGTAAATAACGATTTTCGAGCCAGAAGATTTTTTAATTAAATTGGATCTTACGCATAAGTTGATTGCGTGGATTTCAGCTTGGAAGACACTCGGCTATGTGCCCATTGCCTCCTAAATGCTGGTGTTGGGTTCATATATACCAGCGCCAGTGTCTTCATCCATCTTTGATCCATCTGTGTACCAAACCAAACTTTTTGGATCAACCTGTGGGCCTCCATTCTCCCACGTTGAACGTGATGGTAGGTGTACCTCAAATTTTTTGCCAAAACGATGGAGTTCTGTTGTATAGTCTCCATCGCATTAAGGAATTTTATGTGCTCCAAATGTTTTTAATATTGTTGTATGACCATAGTCAAGACAACCCTTGTTCATGTAGAGTTTTAGTCGAAGCGCACTAAGCGCAGCCGTATATTGAATGTGTATGTGCAGAGGTGTCAATCCAAGTATAGCCTCAAATGCTGCAGTTGGACTTGTCCTCATAGCACCAGTCATTAAGAGACACGCTAATCTCTGGAGCTTCATGCAAACAGCAATAGGTCCAGCCTGTGTGACCTTTTGCCACCAAACCAGGCAACCATATGTCATGATAGGACGTACTACTGCCTGATATATCCAAAATATAATCTTTGGGTTTAGGCCCCAAGTTTTACCTATACAGGGCCGTGTTGTCCATAAAGCCTTTAATGCTTTGTTATATACTTTCTTTAAGTGTGAACTCCAAGTGAGTTTACCATCTAGGACAACACCTAGGTACTTTGTTTCACTGGAGAGAGAAATATTAGTGTTTCCTAAACGTACGGGACCTATGTCTAGTTTACGTTTGAGTGTGAAAAATTACCTACTATAATTCAAATATTGATTTAATAAAAAATTTGTTGATAATTTAAAAGTAAATCACCATAAACAAAATCAAATAAGATTATATTTCATATGGAGAATGTAGAGAGAATAATATGTTATAGAAAACAAGATCAACATATTATTGACAAAGTAGCACAGTGCTAAGTTCTTGATCTATTTTTTTGTTATTTAACGTTTGATGATCCTTTTTAAACTGTAAAATATTTTAAAATTGTTCAGAAAACCAATAATATAATGATAAAGATAATTAAAATATTAATTTTTTCTTACCAAAAGTGACGCGTCTTTATGACGAAAAGTAACTATTTAAAGGTTAGATGGATTCGAATAGCAAACAAAAGACAAAAACAAGAATTTTAGTTAATTTATTAAAATTTTAACAAAAATTACAATTATTTGTAACAATACTATGTGAAATGTAATCAAGTCCATAATCGTGGAGGTATATAGGTCTTGAACCTAAATATTTTATATTACTTTTGAAAAAAATCATTTCTTTCGTATGTGTA
>NC_051847.1:116082405-116139650 GCF_002237135.1 Teleopsis dalmanni
AGCAATTAAATATATACAGTATATGTATAACTAATAATAAGTATCTTAACCGATATAATATGACCAATTTCTATACCTCTCAATAAAATCAATAATATTTGATTTTTAAAGTCAATTATGACGAAAAAACCATGTTTCTTCTGTAATATTTTAGAGACATAATATATATTATATATGTATATAATATAATAATAAACTTTCAACTAAAAAATGTTCTTTTTAAATTAATCGTTAATCAAATATACGACGAATAAATAGATGTTTTAGTAATAGATGTTTTGAGACAAATAATTTAGCACTGCAACTAATACTCTAATTGTGTTTTCAGAATAATTTTGAAATGTTTGCAATTTAACATATGATGGTGGTTTTAAACCCTAGGTTTTTCCCACATATACGGTAACATAATAGGCCAATAGGCCTAAGTGGATCCACTAGGGATCGCCTGTATCACCTAACCTAACATATGATGGGATACAGGGGTACAAACAAAAATTTAATTTCATTTTCTAAGAGATCTACAATAAGAGACCGCAGTATTAATAATTCCTTAAGTTACAGATGACGTCGAAGGTAAAGGTACAAAACTTCCTACCTTACAAAAGCGATATTTATCATTTTAAATTGTACAAATGCATTCGCTTAAATATGATTAATTATTTTTACATCACATATCACCCTCACTTCCACTTCCACATACTTCACTGTATTTTATATTTATACGAACTCGTCATGCTGTAAGCTTAAAACCTATAAACATTTTCTTTTTTTGTTTTACGCTTTCATTTAATTTTTTTTTTAGTCATTTGTTGTTGTAAGTTTTTTCCTTGCACTCTAAACAATCAAAAATTTTTTTAAACACTTCCTGTTGCGTTTCTTTTGCCACAGGCCACAAAATCGGAAACTGTAACCATTAAACACAAAAACGAAAAACAAAAACAAATATTGTTAATAACCTTCATATAACAAGTAAGAAAAAAAGAAGTAAAAAAGTGTTGTTGCAGCTTACACATGCAGCACTATGTGACGTAGTCGAATGCACAAATTTTAATTGTACGAATAGCTTATGCAAGCTTGACAGCAGCCGCCACTGTAATCGTTCGTACACATTAAGAAGACATAGTCATGAGATTGGTTATGTGGAAGCAGCAGTGGCGTACATAAATATAATTCATTTTTTTTTCAAAATAATGTAAATAAAACATTTCAAAATTGTAGTGATTTTTTACAACACATTACCAAAAAAAATTTAAAATTTTGATTAACATTTTTTTTTATATTTTAATGTAATTGAACTTATAGTGATTGGTGGTCGTCAATAATCTTGTATTTTGACTTGAACATCAAGTACAGACGAGTCTATTTTTAGCAAGACTTTAGCTTAATTTGTGGTATGCGTGTATACGATTCGATGATTGATATTAAATCAAAATCATTCTTATGATCTAATATTATCTATGTTGTTCGAAAGTATCTGCATTTTTTTCTCCGCGCTGTTGCTTATATTGGAGACAATATTTTCCAATTGAATTTGTGTTAATTGAAAATGAAAGTGTAAATAAAATTTTTATTAACATGTTTTTCTTCACGCTTCATTGTTTATTTATGGTTCATTAAGTTTATTTTCTATTTTTGCATATAATTATAATAAATATTTATTGTTTATTAATTTTTGAGTAGTTGAAAAGAAATAGAAGATTGTTATCGTGACTATGTAATTATGATATTCTCTGATAAATTGTTTTATTTTTTTTTCCATAACAGTAGAAACTATGTATTTCGATTTAATTGGAAAGAAAGGAAAACATTTAAGTTATACTACTGTACCATGAGGTTGTTTCACAGAAGGGTTTGCTTATTAACTACATTCATAAATTTACATAAGATCTGTTTTGTTCCAGTGAATCACGGGAGTCTAGGTGTAATTTATGACTGACTCTTTATTATTTCATTTACTTCATTCTAACATATATTATGGTGGAAAAATATAACACACGTTTTTCAACTTCCATTATGTTGAGTTGCACGTATGTGACAAGATCAATATGGTATCAGACTGAAATGTTAGCTGAGTTACGACCTTAATAAATCGCGGTAATATACAAAAATGAGTTCTTATTTTACTACAAATCTAATCAAATTCACTCAATTCATCTCTGTCAGTTCTTTAAAATTTGATCAGAAAATAACCCTTTATAGATATATGGTGACTAGGGTGATAAATATGATTAGACTGATACCTAACGCTTACGTTTGGTATGAGAAATGTAAGCATGTTGACACTGCAAATTACTAAACTCAGTATTGTAAAGCACTTTGAGCAATGTAGTTATGAAGGTAACTAACATTAAGCGCTAAGCAACTATTACATCGAAAAAGAAGATTGGTCTTAATACTGGTATATATAAGTAATTTTGGATTGTCGCTTCCAATATTTCATTCCTATAAATACAATGCTGTTAATATCTTGGTACGCGCACATCTGTTAGATAAATCACTTGTGTATATTTTGGACATATGTTAATATATTTTCCTTTAAACAGCATGTTTAAACAACTTACATATCAACAGGAATGCTCCTACCACTGGTGCATTTACGTGGATTTTGTTAAAAACATCGATTTTGTTAAAAACAACACCCAATGTTTATTGTTATAAACATTAGTGAATAATAAAAATTGTAATATTATGTGAAACTAAATTTTTTTCACTTTTTAATGTTTAAGCTTTATTTAAATACATATTTATTATTTTTTGAAATTATTTAACTCAAAATTTATATTTTTATGAGTATGTAATTATAGGTGTATGTTAGATATACAACCTTTAAATCATATACTTAATGCTTTCTTCCTTCATTTGGAGGGTAATGTTATCAGAAACCACATTTACAGTGAAATCTTATATTTGTTTTTCTCATTGTTAGAAATAAACAACGCGGACCACAATTGAAACTTACAATTACAATTCCTAAATAATAACATAGAGAAATAGAAAGAAGAAACGCGTGACCAATCAATTATGGAAGATTTGCGCCGTCGCCACTTTTTAAAATAGGGCTTTTCTTTCATTGCCTATTCATCGACTTACAACCTAAAAGTGTGACCATTAAAATTGATTCATAATATTGTTTACTATACCATAGCAAATATACTAATTTGCAGCAACTACTCGATTATTGATACATACTTATAGATACGGATACATGAATACTTATACTTATTGATGGTTAGAAGGGGAAAGAAAACGGCAGCTTAAGTTTTAATGAACTCAAAATCAGTAGAAATGCTTTTCTCCAAAATGAGCTTCGTTGATTTCAACTGTTTGTTTTTTGGTATCATATTAAATAGCTACGGGCTTATATACATGAACGTCTGTGTATATAGATATATATTTATTATAATGTTTATTTTTGTAAAAGTATTTTTATTTCGCTATAATTTCAACTACATTGCATTCAGTTTATTACGCAAGCATAGCTCAGTTACTATTTTAAGTTTTTTTTATGATTATAAAAACATGCAAAAAAGTATTAACATCTCTTGTTTAATTAATAAGTACCTCTAAATTAAATTAACACAATTTGAGTTATAATTTGTTGGTGTAATTATGTTTTTATATGTAAATATTTCTCTACAATAAGATACAGCTCCGACTACCTTCTAATTTTTTGTATTTGCTGTAAAATGAAAGTTGCAAGTCATAATATTTGAGAAGTTAGACATGAAATGCATTAGAGGTCAATATCTTCATATATGGCTAATTTAGAACTCACAAAATTGTTATTAATTGTAATATCTTATTAATTGACATCTCGTTTATCTAGATGTCGTTTATCTAATGGTATGATAAACAATAATGTCATAATTCTTAATTCAATATCTTCAACATACAAAAATTTTCAGTAAACAGAACAGCTATCTAATGCCATTACATTATATAGTCAAAAAAACATAGAATTTGGGAACTTTGGGATCTGGGGATTAAATACAATACCTTGAATTACGCAATCAGCAGTTTGAAAGATAGACCAGAGTTTAACACTGGGTTACATATATTTGAGCCCATGTTTTGCTATTATAATTTATCAGGATAATTGTTAACCACATATCCAATTGCGGTGTGAGCAACACTAAGGAATCAAACTTCAAACCGTAAAAATAAAATATCAAGAAATAATATAAGATTGCATTGAAGCTAGAATGGACTTTATTTTTCAATAAACTGAGAAAAATACCGATTTTTTATCTGAGAACTAAATGATGCTTAATTTATATTACAAATTTTTAAAAAACAGAGCTTAACTGATTGGAAACGTACTTAGAACCTTAAACAAACTTTATGGTATGAGGTTGTTAAAAATTATAGTAATGAATTGATAGGCGCATTGGGTAAGAAAAGATGTGCAACTCTGTTCTTGTACTGATATTGACAATACTAGAAGGAAAATAATTATAGAATAGTAAGCTAAAAGAATAAAAGCGGCTAAAGAAAACTCAATAGTAATATTTTAGATACCCTACTTAAATTACCCTACTAAAGTTTAATAAGAATCTATTAAGAAGTCTATACAGTTTCTCATTTCTCATTGCATACTCAGAACACATTTTCATTCATCTTTGAAAAGTATTAAAATGTTATTTTTAAGAGTTGGGATTAATTGCACTTTTATGGACTTTTAGTCAATGACAAACTAAATTTAATTGCAAAGGTATTGGTATTGTGATAAGTACAGTAAGACCCCGCTTAACGTCGTTTCGTTTAACGCTGTTTCGGTTTAGCGCTCTTTTATTTCAACATTTAAGCAGATGTTTGAAAAAACAGACGAAAGAGAGAAGCAATCAATAAGAGAATTTTGGAAAAACCACAATATCATGAATGCTGTAGAAAAAAAACCTTTCTTGGAATGAGATACCAGAAAGATCTTTTAAAGAAGTATGGAAGAACATTTGGCTAGATTTAAGTAAGAGCGAAGACATCGGACGCTCTGTCGATGTGGATAAAATAGTGGAAGAAATAGTGGACTTAGCGAAACAAACCGGTTTAGTTATGGTATATGTGGAAGACGTCGAAGGAATAGTTCAAGAAACAACAGCTAGTCTTTCTAATGATGAGCTTCAAAGAATTAACAGAGCAAGAAGAAAACAAAAATATTGATAGTAGTAATTTCGAAGAAGAATAAAAAGATCTTTCGATGGGGTTTGTAAAAAGGAGTTAGAACACTACAACTAAAATTATGGACCAATTTGTTGAAAATAATCCAAATTTATCCACTTATCAACAACTTCTAGCAGAAAAGTAAAACGCAAGCAAAAAATTGGAAACACAGAATAGACTGAATGACTTAAAATTTTAAAATTGGAAACACAGAATAGACTGAATGATCTGACTGGCTTAGAATTTTTTTGTTTTTATATACAATATTCGTTTACATTGTTTTTGTTTTTATAAGAAATATATATTCGGTTTTATTATTTAAAAAAAAAACAATTATTAAATTAAATACTTAAACAATCTTCTAGCCTCATAGCCTTATTTAGCGCTGTTTCGCATTACGCTCTATTTTGATGGAACGTATCCTAAGCGTTAAGCGGGGTCTTACTGTAGTCCTATAATTACTGGAAATTGACCACATATTATTTATATAGGCTATCGTGAAAAGTATAAACTAAATTTATTAAGGTATTTGTAACTTTTATCTCTTTATTTGCCTGTAGGTATCTGTGTCTATTTATTCACAAATTGTCTTTTAGTTTATATGAAAAAATCTTCAATAAATGATAATAAATAATACTTAAGATTTCTAACATATAAGTTTTACATATTGATTATAAAATATTTTGTAGATAGCTGACTTTCAAGCTATACCACAAAAGTATGATTTCTTTTATTAAGCATATTACTTGAAGACAAATCTTCAAACCGGAAGCCGCTGAATATTATTAATTTTATAATTTTTTAGTTGTGAATATAATGACCAGTTTAGATATAACAAAAAAGTCTATAGATCTACTGATTAATTTATGGTTAATTTTAAAGACAACATGAAAGAATATATGGTAAAGATAAAACTTAAAATGTTTTATATAAATAGTAAAAACAAAATACAAAACAACTTGTTCTTCACGCTTAAGACAAATTATGGATATGAAATAAATATTTATTTATGAAGTAACTACAAATCATAAGTCAATTTAGCTTTAAATTTAAATTTTAAATTTTTAATTAAATTTCCTATCTAAAATAGAATTTCTCGAATATTTCTTCTTTAATATTTTTAAATCTGGCATACTTTTAATAAATTGCCAACATGCCAACAGGGGTACATACCAAAAAATGTAGTAAAAGAATTTTACTAGCAAAAACATTGAACTAAAAACATCAGCAACATTCGCTTGATGCATTTCTTGATAAGTCAAAGTCAGGCGATGCTCTTCCACAAACTGCAAATATTTTCTATAATTAATAATAAAAGTTGTGAAAAATCGAACAAATCTGCAAGCAAAAAATTTGTAACGGCATTAATGTACTTAAATCTGCAGAACATGCCAGTCATGTACACTTGATGTTGCTGTTAAATTTTTTTGTTGTTAAATTTGTTGTTTGCTAAGTCAATACAAGCAACAAATTAGCAACAATTGCTGTCGTGCCTGAAACATAATCGCTGTAAAATATTCCAATTAAGCATTGATGTGCTGGAATATTATGCTCTTTAACAAATTTTTTTCTCTGACTTTTTATCGTAGCTTAAACTTTGTTTATTTCTTCAATAATTAATAGTAATAATTAATAGGTAATGTGTAGAAATTCTAAAGAAAATAATGATTTCCTAAATATAAATACTATCTTTTTTAACAACACTTTGCCATTTTTCGTTGGGAATCAGTATTTGGTTATTATAGAATTCCTAGATTTTTTACATTTCAAAAACTAGCACAGGTGCTTTTCACAGTTTATTTAGTTAAATTTTATATTAGCAAGAGATTGGTACAAAAATAGGAAGAATAATAATAATCTGACGCTGTAATCTAACGGCTATAGGGCATATGCATCAAAAATGGACACCCAAATTCTCTAAATTTATACCAAATCCATGCGTTTCAAAATGATTTCACTGAATTGGTTTATTAAATTACTTTTAATTAGTTAATGAGGCACTAAACATCGAGCTTTACTTTTATTACCAGATTTATAGAAATGGTTCCTTGGCGATGTCATTATTGTCGAAAATCGGAACAACTTTTAAATGACATAAATCATGATCCTATTAAACTAGGAGTAAAATCAGCAGTAAGTGATCTAGAAGAAGGGAAAATGAACGAAATTACTAATACCCAGTTTCTAAACCACGAGATCAGGAGTGACGAAAACGTCGCATAAGTTCACTTGAAGAATATTCAAACTTTTACGAAGAAAGAACTTTCGATCGCAGCTAAAGAACTCCGAAATAATTAAACACCTGGACCAGATGGGGTGTAAACCAAAGTTTTAAAAATAATAGCGGAAAATAAACTTCGATTATTACTGACAATGTATAATACATGTCTGAGCGAGCGAATCTTCCAAGATAAATACCTAGAAAAGGCAGCGATTAGTGCGTATCGACAAGCGTGAGTGAAACGAAGATACTCTAGCAGCATTTAGACCACTGTGTTTGTTAGACACCACAGGTAAAATTTATGAGAAGCTGGTAAAGCTTAGATTAAAATTGGCAGTAGAATCATCTGATGGATTCAGTCTTAGACAATATGGTTTCAAAGCTAAAAGACTCACAATAGGAGCCATCACTGAAATTATCTCGGCCGCAAAAGCAACCCAACTTGGTAATTACTACTCAAGACCGGTAGTACTTCTTGCCACCTTACACATAAAAAATACTTTTAACAGTCTCAAATGAAAAGACGACATACATGTGATCAAAAATAACTTAACAAACCGACAATTAATCTATACAACAAAAAATGGATTACGAACGGTAAAAATAACGACAGAAACAACGCAAGGATCAACCTTAGAGCCTGAATTATAGAACATCACTTATGATAACATTTTGTAAGTAGAGATGCCGCATGACGCCTTTCTAGTAGCTTACGCAGATAACGTGGCAGCAATTATTACCGGCCGCTTTACTCAATCGGTACAAAGAAAACTTACACAAGTGATGTTAAAAGTACAGCTCTGGTTTACAGCATAGCTTACGATTAATTACTTTGGAATAAGACTCGATAGGAAACTCAAGTATTAGGGGTAAATAAAGCATGCAGTAGAGAAAGCAACAAATGCCACTGCTATCTTAAGCAAACCAATTGGTAACATGGGAGGACGCGTTGCGGAAAAACGGAAATTGCTGATGGCATCAGTAATAGCCATCCTTCTATATGGTAGCGAAGTGTGGGCAGACGCACTAGACATCGAAACGTGCAGAAAAGAAATAATAGCGATGCATAGAAGGGCGACCCTACATATCACGACAGCATATCGCACTGTCTCGGCAGGAGCAGTTTTTGTAATAGCAGGTGTAACTTCAATTGATCTTCAAACAAAGGAGCGCCAAAGAGTACACAACAACAAAATAACCTGCTACTATACTCAACAAATGGCAAGAGAATGTCAGTAGCAAACCATAGAAATTTAGGAACAAAGATAGAACAATAGACAGCTACGTTAAATACCAAATATAATCACCTGGCTCCAACGGAAATCGGGAGTCACAAATTAATTATTTTAATTAATTGAATTTGTGGCCGATCATACAGCTGTTTTGAGTATTGCCAAATACCCGTAATGAACAGTCTCGGAATTATTTCTTATATTTAATTATTCGTAAATATTTTTTTTGAGACTCCAAATACCAAGGGTTGAGCGTGTATCCTGCCAAATTTGGAGCTTAGACTCAACGTTGATTAGCCAACTTTCTCCATATTACGTCCCTAGACTAGGTTGTATACACAAAAAAGAAAAATATAAAAACATGCAATAAATAATCCCTCTACAAAAGAATAGTGTTGAAAATTAACAATTAAAAATAAAAACATAATTAATTAATTCAATTATTATATAGCTGGTTTATGATTTCATTGTAATACAAACTGCAATGTAAATAAAATATTACATATAATAAGGAAGTTAGACTTCTTAAAAATATAAAAATATTTATTTAAAACATTACAGTTATTTTAGAATATGCCTAATAAAACTTGTTCGTATTATATAAATAAAAGTTATATAAAAATTAAATTATTTTATCCTAAAACGAATTAAAATAATTCTTATGATCCAAACTATTGAAATGCATTGCCTTCCGCGTATTACTCGTGTGGCTGTATATTAAAAAAATTCGAAAGAAGTTTAAAAAAAAGAAGAGCTACTGAAATGCGATTCCATAGCATATATAATTATTCTAAGAATAAAAACATAAAAAGCACAACTCATAATAATAATAATGCACAATAAAAAATACTAATAAAAATTAATCATTATGCCCGGATATGGACGGCATTAAGCTAATTAAAATTTGTTTCCCTTTATCAAGACGGCGCACACGTACTCATGGCTTGCGCGAGTATCTCTTGGCACATATTAAACATAAATCTACTCGAACTGGCAGACAATATGAAGATATATTGCTGTACCTACTAATTTCTTTGTTTTAAACCAGAGAAGTGCATAAGAAGTAATAAAAACTAAGTTCTTTGACCACATCATCTCGCGTATAATAAACCAACAATAATAAAAATTCAAATTCTCTTAAATTTTTCTTTTACATAACGTTTAGTTATAATTGGTCTTGTATCTGGATCTAAGTAAGAAGTTATTACATTGGCGGAAAAATGCAAATATTGTAACAAAACATTGCCCTTGAATAATCTATTTTTCTGCTATGGAATTACATCTTCATGCATTTTCTCACTTTTATTTGAATAAACTCGTTTCTTCACAGACTGAGTAGTCTTCTATCGCAATCGACATGCATTGATTTTTTATGATTTATGAGCATAAATGTTGTTTTATAAGTATACATATATAAACGCATTTGCATAGGTATCTATGTGATTAAACATGATCCAAGCGGCAATAATTTAATTAAGATTATTAGGGGTTTCTTTTCAAAACAAAACAGTTCACTAATATTCGTACACAACAATAATTTCTATGAAAAATTGTTCATTTATACTGACAAAAACGTATTTTAATTAATATCAAAAAAGCAGTGAAAAGCACATCATATTTGAGATTTAGTACTTTACTTGTGCCTGGAAAACGGTTTTTTATCTATAAACCTCACAATAATCCTTGGTTCAAGGCTATATACCTCCTCATTCTGTTTAACGAAAACTAAAAGAAAGTTCTTCAGTGCCTATCAACTCTGCCCTCAACTCAATTTTGTAGAGATGGTGACTGTATGCAATCTGGACACTTTCCGGTAAAAGAAATCTAAAATTCTCATTGAGATGCTCCGAGGAGAATTCAGTATTTTGGTAGGTTTACTTACAAGTTACTGCAAAGTAGCAAACCATACTAGAAGATTAAATCGCCGTTTTAATCATACCTATCGCAGCTGTAGATGAAGATGTAGGGAATATGATGAGAGTGCCTCTTATGCACAGCATCGACTAAACACTTTAAGACCCCTTTTTTGAGGATCTTGATTAATTACAAGACCTAACACTCAATAGCATTTTGAGCTTTGCCAAAGGTTCTAGGAGGTTTTAAACCCTTAGTTCTTCCTATACATACGGTAACACAATGGGCCAACAGGCCTAAGTGGATCCCCTAGGGATCGCCTAGGGTAGAAATGACACTTCGGTGAAAAACACTATTTATTTTTAATTATTTTTATTTTTGAAAATTATTTCCGTAACAATGACTTTAAAATAATTAATATTTTAACCCTATCAAATCTTAACTAGAATAATTCTAAAAATTGTACCAATAACTGTGAAGTTCGAGTTTTCGGTAGCCTTCTAAACCGATTTGCATAGCTAATAAGTTTTGATAATTGAATTCGAGTAAGAACCATAAAATTTTGTATCTGCAGAACTGAATCGCGTTTTCTTATACTTGTAGATTCTATGCGAATTTCAAGTGGTTACGCTAATTTGTTTAAATTCTGAGAATAAAATTCATTTATTATTCATTTGCTTTTTATGCCTTGAATTAGCGATACCATTTTTCGTAATAAATCATGCAGCAAATTAATTACGTTAAACGTAATGAAATAAATTTGCTGCAGGCTTTTGAACCTTTCTGTTGAAATTATGCGTAGCAAAATTTACAACCCGAAATCGTTGGTGCGTAATTTCAATAAATTATGGACAGTAAATACTATTGTTAGTAAAAAAAAAATTGAAAGCAAATTCTGTCTAATGTGTATAAATATCAAGAAAAAAATCAAATATAATTTATTCTTAAAGAAATAAAAAAAAATATTTTTTGTTAAGAAATGTAAAATTTGAAACAAAGTAAATTCTCAAAAGAAAAATTACATGAAATTTTTTCAAAAAATTCTTCCATGCTTTTATTTTATAACAATAATTTTTTTTTGAACTTTTTCTTAATTTTTCCGCACATTTATTTTTTTAATTTAATCATTTTTTTTAATAAATTTTTTTTTAAAATTATTTTCTATTAAATTGCTAAGTTGAATTTAATGCTAGTTTTGAACATTTGAACATAAATAATTTTTTTTTAAAAGTTTGTTTATTAGTTTTTTTTTTTGGTTTAATAAAATAAATTCTTTAATTTGTTAACCTTTTCTTACGTCATGTTCATTCTCATCTTTGTACTTAAGTGTTAGATAGCATCTTCCTTTGACTTTTTAGGCTATCAAGTTGGTGCTGAAAGTACATTGGTTGCCTAATTTGGTGCTGTAATTTATTTTATTTTTATGTACTTAAGTGCTGCTTCCAGTTATAGAACAATACAAAATTAGAATCAATAAAAATAATAAATGCTGGTTTTTACTTTATTTTGGTATTTAATCACTTTAATTGTTTACGCTTGAGGAATGCACACGCACAGCTTTTAGTTTTTTAACAGGAAATCGTATTTTTAGTAAATTAGCTAATTTTATCGGATATTTCATAATAATAAAGGCAAATAGAAGGGTTTCGAAAGTCTATGATTTCATCATCATTAATGAAATTTATGTCTTATAGAGGCTAATAAAACAACAAATTTTTCGTTCTTTACACTATTCTTAAGAGTAATCGCACTTACATAAGCACGATAAATGCAAAAAATACGATATAATGTTTTATATGTTATTTATGAATCTATAGTGTAAGACCGGGATTAAATTTTTTAAGATGTCCTGCTCGTGTCAGTTAAAATACAAATAAAAACTTTTACTTTCACGAATTAACAGAATTAGATATGTATGAATGGACCTAGATAGCTAAGCAGAGGATGGACTTTGAAACATTGTTCATAATCCTCTATCTCATGAGATGAATATAAGATATACTTTTCATAATCTAACTGCTATTAGAAAATAACATCTACATAGGCAAATATGGTTTTGTTTGCTGTTATTTGACAACGTTCAGCTAATTACCACTCGATTACATATTACTTATGGTATTTCTGTTCTGCTATTAACATTTCAGTGTCTGCACCAAATTAAATTTGCTATATATCTGTCGTTCAGTTAATAAATAAAATTGTGTATTAATTGTTTTTACTAATACTTGAAGTTATTAACTTAAGTTTTTAAAATAGTATTGAAGAGATAATCACACAGCTATTTATATCGATAGTAACTTTTAACAATGTATTAAATTCTTGACTAAAATATTATTTAAAATTTACATAAGATTGTTTGAAATAGGAAATATGATTTTTTATTTATATTAAACTTAATGTTTTTGATTGAATTTATTGAAAAGGAATAAACAAAGATGAATTCACACAACTCAAATTCAATTTACATTTAACATGCAAACCGGATAAACGTGAAATTTAAAATAATAACAAATAAAAATATATATATGCGTTATATACTTAATAAAAATGTGGTTTAACCTAAAACTAAAACAATGATAAAATAAAAAAACAACAAATTAATGTGCACGAAATGCATCTGCGTTTGATTTCAACCACTTAATAATTCAACCACTTCGCAACATTGACAGCGAAATTGCAACCAAAAAGTATTAAAGTCAATCAAGATAATTAATATCTAAAAAAGTAAAATCCCTATACATACATATAGATATATTGTATCGTAGATTATAACACACGCAATAAATGAAAACAGATAAATGATTATTTTCTTCAAAAACAAACGATATTTCTAAAGAAGCAAGAAGAACAATTTTTTATAACTTAATAGTTATATTAGTTGGTTTATTAATTAGTTATATTATATGTATATACATATATAATACATATATATTATAGTGTTTATTATTAATTAAAGCTTGGCTGTATCTCCAAATGTTAAAACCAAAGTCAATTATTTTGACCTGAGACATTCTATATAATCAACAAACTAAGATACTGGATAGACTCCCAATTTAATAACAACTAAATGAGATATGAGATTCATTAATCCTTCTAACGTTTCAAATAGACTTTTTACACTAAGCACAGAAGATATTAAAACTCACGCTGGATTTCTATGAGCGCACTGCGGCAAAGTACGTCTGAAATATTCTCTATGAAAGCTTTAAACTGACCAGCAGAAGACTTTTGCAACTGAGACCAATGCTTGCTAGGCTTAAAAAGCCTAATAATCGAAAACAACTGGGGCTATAACAACAGACACGGTGTTTCTGATTTAATGGATATTATAATGTAAATAATTGATACATTAAATATGTATTTAAATTAAGCCGTTATTATTATTAAAGTTCCAAATACTTTGATTTTTAATCAGCTTCAAATGTTCGAACATCATAAGATGTTCGATTATATGTTATAATACGTATTTGTATATAACAGGATTAATAGAAAATGAAACATATAGTAGATTAATTGTTTAAAAAGCTCGAATATTTTCCAACATTTAAAGTGCTCCATCCAAATCTTACATTTTGAGTGTTCTCGAGCGACTCGATCATCGTAATTCTCAAGCACTTTAAAGCATTAGTTTAGATATAAAAAGGAATAAATTTGCATGACTACTCATGATAATAATTATTATTGAACTTTTTGAAGTGAGAAAAAAATATTTTCGTTAATTACCCTAAAATACAAAAAGAAAGTAAAGTTAAATCAGTATTAAAAAGAATAAATGGCAACATAACAAAAATATTCTAATAGTCGGCGAATGTTGAAGATTAAAAATTATGTTTTAAATTATAATAAAAATGAATTTTTATTACTTTAGCCGTTTTAAGAATATAAATAAAATATAAAATTTAACATATTTAAAAAAATCATTAAAATCACTAAACTCATAGCGAAAGTCGGAATATTAAGAATCTGAATATTTATTTAATTATAATTTTAAAACAACAATTTTTTACAACAAAATTTATTAAAAAAACGCTCTTTTAAAATAAAATCTCATTTGAATATTTATCGAAGAATGGAAGAATTTTTGAAAAAAAAAACATAAATAAAATTGGGGGATTTGTAAATTAAAATTTGAATATGCATAATTTATACAAAATAAAAAACTAAATAAATGATTAGAAACAAAAAGAAACGATTTTAAACTTTTGCTTTCAATAAATTTTACAAAGATATTAATTTCGTTGTGTGTAAACAGTAATGGTTTATTGGATTTTATTAATTTTTATATATTTTACACAAAGAGCAAAGTGTTTTAAAACCAGAGAATTTTAATAAGCGGCAATAATCTAAATTAGATAAAAACGTGTTTAAAAACAAAAAAAAAAGTATCTATTTTATATTCATTTACTCGTATATATTGTATACTATGTTCTCAAATCATTTCTTAATTTATTTTTTTATAATAGGTGATCTAGAGATGAAGATTTCAAATAATAAAATATAAACAAAAAAATGTTCTAAATATGTGTGATATATAATATTTAACACTTTAATTTCTATTATTTATCAACAAAACAACATTTTATAATAAAATTGTATCAAGATCATAAGTTTTAAGATGATATTGATAATATTTACGAGTAGAGTTCAAATATCAATGAAATATCAGATAAGTTCAATTTGAATTAACATAAATAATTCATGAAAATAATAATAATAATAATGAAATAAAAAATTAAAAAAAAATTATGAAATTTATTTTAGATGCAATGAAATTTTGTATAAATTTCACGTTCTTTTAATATATTTAAATTAAATTTTTTATTTTAATGAAATTAGTTGATACTTTTTTACTACGAGTATTTGATCTTTTTTTGTATAGATGCTTTTGTTACCCAGCTCGTTGACTTTTGCATATCTAATATGAACTTAATTAAGCACCGACTGCTTGCATAGGTAAAATTAAAAGACTAACTTCATATTTAATATAAATTCGATTTAATTTTATAATTTATATTGTATGCAATATGAGATGTCAATGTATAACTTTGATTCCTTCAGTAAATTATGAATAAGAATTTTATTTTTTTTTTAACATGGCTTAAACATGTTCAACTGAAAAGAAATAGCTGTGCCAAAATTCTTTATCACCTCCAACCGCTATGCAGAAATGAAAATCTCAATGCTAACAATAGCAAGCTGATATATAACCAAATAATTCGTCCGTCACTACTATGTGGATGTGTAGCATTTAGCAAAGCTTCAAACACTACTATTCGCCAGCTAGAAATTGCACTAAACCAGCTTCTGAGAAGACTTTTCAAGGTACCATGGTACATTAGGACAAATGACATCCTCAGGGACCTCAAGATTCATTCAATCAAAAAAATATATAAAGTATAGAACCCTGAAATTATTTGCTAAAACTGACAGACTTACTAACACCGCGTAATCCAATCTCAGAATGGTTACAAGCTCCTCGGGGAGGTCTGATAAAATGATAAACATTACTCCAGTTAAGGCGTAAAGAGTGGTTTTGAAGATACCTCGAGTTAATAAAGAGTAAAAGTGATCAAGTGCACCGGCTCAAATAGCTTCAACATAAACAAGTATTTCTTTGCCATCAACATAAAAATAGTGCTTTAACATATCACACAGTGCAACAAAGTTTGTGTCTTAAGTTTATTGCTTAAGCTTAACTTGATTGCCTTTGAAATTAAAGTGCTTAATTTAGCGAAGCTTGTTAACAACAATTTAAAGTGTGACTTAAACGTGCTCATTGCCTCTTGCTTTTTTCCAAAACAAAAAACAAAAACAAAAACACTGAAACAAAACATCAACAACAAAAACAACAACAACAACAATAAGAAACGCATGTAAAACCTATAAATTATTTGTAAAAATTTGTCATACATAAAAATTGTGTAAAAAAACTTCCAACAAAAAAAGGTATTCAAATTAACGCATTTAAGTGTTGACATGACATGCATTTTAATCAACCAACACTTTTTGACGGTTGCTATTGTCTGTTGTACAAATTGTTGTTGTTGTTGTATAAGTTGTTGTTGTTGTTGTTGCTGTTTTTATAATTGCTGTAGTTTGTCTATTAAGTGGCTTTGATTGGGGCAAGTAGTGGCAGCACAGCGTTGCATTTAATTCATTCAAAAATTGTTTAGCAATTTTTCTTTTTGTTTGTAATTTAGTAAGGCAAGTGAATGTTTTATCTTTTAAAATTAAACTTTTAATTTAAAATATAAAAATTTTTAATTTGGAGGCTAAATACATTAACCAAACAATTCTCTTTATATCTATTTTATTAAATTATTTACATGAGTATTTTGAAATTTAATGAAAAATGCATACCTTTATATAAAAAATTTCAGTTTATTGTGAACTGTTTGACAACCAATTTAATTATAATACCTAATATATATATATATATATATGTATATATTTGCAATTAATACATACTATTGAAAATTAAAATTATTGAGTTTCTAAGACCTGTCTATTTTAGAGATAGCAACAGTCGTATATAGATCTATTATGTGATTTTATTCGAATTAGTTAGCACTGATCTTACAATTTTATAGAAAACCCTTTAATATTGTTAATGTATCTGTTCAATCATGAACATGAATTTATACCATATATTTAATTATTATAGTTTATAAATCCATTATCACCTTAAATTCTTAGAATAATGTACTAAGGAAAAATATAGATAAATAGCATCCGTAACTAAATTATTAAAATAAAATATATTCATAAAAACAATAGGAGGAAAATCCCTAGTCTTGGGACTTCCGTCCCTTTTTAACCTTTTTTAACAAACAATAACCAAATGTAATACAGTCGATTAAAATCATAATATTTTAACCTTGATGTAGAAATTAGTCTTAAAATATTTTTGTATAAAAACACAACATTATTTTAAATAAAATCAATAGCTAAAATATACTCAAACAGTGTACTTCAATAAAATAAAAGTACAGTATCTATAGATATGATCGAATGACGAGAGCAGTATGCTAATATCAATGTTGAAGTCGTATAATAGACAACAAGTTGTAATGTATTTAGGTCAGAAATTTTTAAAACATAATAAAGGTTTTTCTCTAAAGAATTACTATATCATTTCTGATTTCAGTTATGGATATGGAGAAGAAAGATTTATTGTTTGAACAAACTAATATAGTTCTAGAACTGCTCACTATAGTATTATCCTTGTTTTTATGAAATAGCTTGACTTACGACAAATCAATGTAGGTACTATTGCTGAGAATGAAAAATGATATTATATAAATGGATCATCATTGATTGATAAGTACAAATAAAAATAGGAATGGAATAATTTTCTACACATCTATTTTACAGAGCAATGAGCCAGTTAACAATATTCAACCTTTCAATTCATTATTGCAACATCATTTTGTAGAGATTCTTTATATTCGTGAACAAATCATATATTATTTTTTAATTAACTAACCGTCCTCAAATCAATCTAAACAAAATAATTTGATTTAAATCTATAATAACCAGCTACCTTGAGTGTGTCATCCAAATCCACAAACAGTATTACATACATAAATGTTTATCTGTTTTATTAAAGTTAAATAAAAGCGATTATTAATATTTTATTTTGACAGAAATTAGCATATTCGAAATTAAACAAAATAATGAAAAAAAAAATAATTATTTGCGAAGCAAATGAAATACAGATGAATGTATATAAGCATCCATATAAAATAAATAAATTATTAACCAAGGTCATAGATATAAATTTGACCAAAAACTTAACTTAAAAACTTTTAGTGATGAATCTCACTATATATTTAAGATAAATTTTTATGTACCAAACGAATAAAGTTGTAGGCATATCGAATGAATTCTTTGGCGGTATATGAGTATTTGCGCTTAAAGGCAAATTAAATTTATTTTAAATATTATTTAATGCAAAAAGCTCAAGGAAGATATCTTCCGTATTGTAGTTGATGAATTCAGCAAATGTTGATGAAAAATAATTTGTAAATAATTTTTTAATTGCTTTTAAATACCAGCAGATATAGTATCTCAAATTTTTTGACGTAATTAATAGCACTTGACATATTAATGAAAAACTTGTATATCTTAAACTAAAAGTTTTTTAATATAATTATCAGCTTATAACAGTTGCGAGTGTTAATATTATGAATATTAATAATAAGCAGAATACACATTCACTAAGAAATGCGTAAGTGAGCTCTAAAAAATGACAACGAGCTTAAATATTAAAAAGATACATTAACTGATACACATCAAAAAACGCTGACAAAGCAAAGTGTAGATTGGAAGTAGTATGTTGCAGACTGACAGAGTTCTTTAATACTCATATATACAATGAGAATATACACAGTATACATAGTAAAAAATCACCATAGACATTGTGGCACCTGTGCTTATGAACTCTAAACTTAAATTACTGACAACTTGATGTTTTTGTGTAGTTTTGTTAATGTATCTCAATAAGTTTGTGTGTATAGTTTTTTTATAATATAGGAGTACACAAGTTATTTGAAGTACCTTATTAAAATGCTTGAGCTTTAAATGCTTGGGTAATTTCGCGGGTGTTGACAAATGTTATCTCATTATTAAATGACGTAAATTTGCCAAAACGAACGCTTTACTTATTTATGAACTTGACAAGTTTATTTTTCATTATTCAGTTAACAAATATTTACTGAGATTGCACATAAAAGTTTTACTGCCAATAAATTTTTAAAAATCGTAAAAATGGAAAACATATTTTTCGTTAATATTTGCATATTTTATTGACACTTGATGAATACTTCATTGCATAAAATTATGTACTAAACTAAGCTGTTTAAATATTGCATAAACGGGTCTTTTTGGGTCTTTGTTTAGTTGAACTAAGATTTATTTGTATTTTAGTAAGTTTATCTTTTGCATAAAATCCAAACACAACAAATAATAATGTTTGTAATCTAACTAAATGGCTTAAAAACCACCTTACAAGACTGGGTATACTTACAGATGCAAACTGAAGATTCTGTGAAGAGAATGAGGAGTCGGCCACACACTCCTCATTAGCACAATGCCCTGCGCTAATGCACATACGGAATAGGCTCGTGGGAATATATATTCTTACGAATGAATCAATAAAACTCTGTAAAGTAGGTTATATACTACTTTTTATTGACGTAACAGGGCTTAGAGACCTACTCTAAACCCAAAAGGAGGCACAATAGACCCAACGATTGCAGTATCACATCCCCTAACAATAATAATAATAACAAATGCCTTACAAGTGCAAAGACGAGATATAATAAGCTAAGCAAGGAACGTTAGTATAGTTTGGCTTCCGAGCAATATCCGCTTATACATCTTCTAAGGTCTTATTTTAAAAAATAGTAACTATAAGGTTGGAAAATTATAATAAACAGATAGAACAAACCTGTTACATATAAAGGTAACTTTGAATAACTTTAAGAAATTATTTATTTTATAAATGATAACAGACAGAGTGAACTTTTACTTCAAGTAAAAGTTAATTACAACTTTATCAATGTTTTATTTCTTTTAAAGGTGTCTAATTTCTTTTAAAGGAGCCGAATTTCTTTTAAAGGAGCTTTAATTTAATAAAGTTCTGTGACAACTTTTATATTTAGTGAATTATTTAAAGTATTTTTGTCCGACTTTCATATATATTTTGAAATGAAATCTATATTCTATAGTTGATTAACAAGACCAACATAATATTAAAATAATATTACAAATATTAAAATACGAAAATTTATTATATAAAATAAAATAAGCACATTTAAAATATCGTAGACGTTCGATTTTTATTTATGTTGCCATTTTTTATAAGCTTTTGATACTAATTTAAAAATAATTAATCATTTCTCAGCAAGTAGCGAAACATAATCAGTGTTATGTCCTCAGTGGTACATAATACTTCTGTTTATTTGAAATTTAAATTAAAGAAGTAGTTTAATAGTGGTTTAATATTGTTTTCAATTTTTTATTGTAAATTTTCTTTATTTATTTAAACGAGCTACAAACCACTCTTTTTAAACATATTTCACATAATTTTGTTAATTTTTTTTTATTTTTTTTTTAATGAAATTTAGTACATTTTTGCCAGCCTTACAGCAATTGCAAGTTAAGCAGACCATAAAATCTTTCACATGACTTCACATCACCCTCAAAGTGTCACTTTTTACAACTTTGGCCTTATTGTCACCAACAATGACATGAAAAAGATTTTAAACCAGTGACTCATTTTATGTGCCTGAATGAATGAAAAGTGTACTGCATTTAATAGACCTTCAGAAAATAGGGTTAAATTTGAATGTGAAAGAAATTTCATAAACAAAATGCAAATTTAATTTTATGTGCCTGTATTTTATATTGTATATGCTATTAATACAAAGCCAAAAAAAAAATTTATACACATTCATTTTAGAACGATATACGGACACCCTCTCAACTGAAACCCTATGAAGTTGTGGCATTTATTAGTCATTTCCGCTTATTAGTCAGACAAAGTTAAATTAAAAATGGATTTTTGGAATAATGTAAATACAAATTAATTAAAAAAATGATATATATATAAGTATACAAATTGTGAAAACTTTTAAACAATTGTCAAAGAAATAAGCCAACAATAACAATAAAATTTGTAAAGACTATTACCTATTCCCAAAGTCTAACAAATCGGTGGAATAATCTATTTTTCGATTAAATATTTTAAGGAACTCAACAACTACTGCTATGTTCAGGGTTGTTGGATTTGAGGGGCTGATCCCCCTTTGGCAATTTAATTTACAGATAATACATTGCTAAAACATTGCCAATAAGATTATTATCTTATATATCAAAACCCTTTCATAATCCGAGGTACGCTACTGTTAACAAGTTTCCATTTTTTAAAAGGGTACTAAAGGTCTATAACTTCTAGAGAAATTTTTTAATTTATATGAATATAAAAAGATAATATAGAGAAATAAAAACATGTTTGTTGAAAAATCTATATATCATTTATAACATTGCTGTAGCATCTTGTTCCCATCAACGTATGTATGACTGATAGCTTCTTTACGTATTTGGAGTTAAATATAAAGAATTTGTACACTTATTTTAAATTTTGTGAACTTTCATTTTCAGATTTTTAGTTGATTTTAATTAACTAAATAATCTTAATATATAAATATTGCAAAAAATTACAAAAAAGAAACATTGTTCACTTAGGTATTTAATGCAGGCATTAAAAATGTTCTTATTACAAAGTGCACTTATTTGAAGATATTTTTGTGTTTCAATGAAATACAATCAAAAATTAAGGTTTTAGCTAATCTTAGTAACAACACGAAACGAAACAGAAATACCACATTTTTTGTATAAACATCTTCTGTTATCAATTGCCAGCTAACAGTACTAAAAACTGCGTGACTAGTGTAATTTCAATGTATGAAAATATATAATATATCAATTTGATTTGCCTGAACTTACAAAAACTTTAACATTCAAAGTATTTATTAATATCCAGACAAACGGGCGAATATCGCTGAATCAGTTTTTCCTATAATGCTGTCCAAAATTATATTATATTATATTTAGTTACGATAGTCTCCAACGTCTCTCGTTTATTCCTTTATTCCAATATCTTAACAAACTTAATATACCCTATATTAGCAATAGTGTGAAGGGTATGTCAATTTTTGTTTTCACATCAATTCTAACGAAATTTATTTATGCAATTTTATATAACTAAACCATTGAACCTCGCATGGTAATTTGAAATAAATTTTCGCATGTTAACGTCAAATTTTGCAACGCAAAGTAAACAATAAAGTAAACATACAAATTTTCATATTTTATTATTGATATAAAATTACAATTAACAACAATAGCAACAGCAACAGCAACAGCAACTTGGGAGAAAGTACGAGTATCTCGCGTTGAGATACATTGAGATAGATGCAAAGAAATTATTTATATTTCAATGGCGTTAATAAAATGTTAACACTTTTTATGTGTACACAAAAACTGTACATTATTTAAAATTTAATGCAGATGTGTACCGAACAAAGAATAATAAAAAATAGATTTACTGACGTATTTGTAAGATAATAACGAATAATAAACACATTACTTTTGTTCGACATTGCCAACAAATAATGCCCAGAAATTCCTTTGAAACTACATTGTATAAGAATGTACCTTTATTGTAAGTATTTCTATGCCTTTCACAGCAATTGGTATCATCCAATGATGACTCAAAAATATTTAAGAGAAAACAAAGATATAAGACAAATTATTATAAAAAAATTGAAAAACAATATACATAAAACAATATCTAAAGAAGTCACAAAAAACTTAATTTTTCGCCATTTATTTTTGCTTTTTTGTCCATCTTAATTTTTGGTCATCGAAAAAAACCTACGTTTTTTATAAAAATGTATGTATATAAAAAAGTTTTACTTTTAAGAAATGAGAAATGTGTAAATAACTAAATATAGTCACTTGTTATACTGACATGCTGATATGTATATTGTTCATATATCTTTCCGGTAAGTTCTTTGTTAGACACTTTTGTCAATATGTGAATATAAAAAAATTGTTTTTCAAAACAAAAATATTAAACTTGTTTTCGTACTAATTAATTTATTGACATATACTATTTATAAACATAGATATAAGTATAATAGATATAAGAATAGAAGGTATAAAGGAGATATAATTATAGGTATATTCATACGTTGGCATATAATTCATAAGGAAAGAATGAGCTACACGAAACTTAAATTGAGAAGGTTTTGAATTTAATCCAATCAATTGGTCGTATTTGCAAAAATGTATTAAATTCTTATGGAAAAAATTAACTGAACATATTTAATATAAAATATTTACAACTGTTATTAATTACGTAAATTCAGAAGTAATCGGTTACTTTACAATTATGATAATTATCAAGTTTTCATTTATAATATTCAACAACTTCTTTAATAGGTATAGATAGAAGGTTTGAGTTCTTATCTCGACTCCAAGCAATAGACGAATATATCTTCCACAGTATTTGCAGTTGTAAGTATTGTCAGTTTTATAGAACTAAGGCTGTCAGTTTTACAGAACTGGACCACATACCTGAGGTTTCTGTTGAAATTCTAATAAAATTCGCTAATAATACGTGCATCTTAAGTGATGCACACTATCGCTATAAATTAAACTCTAATCTGGTATCGCATTAATGGTCTACGCATAACCTTTTTAGTCTGCCTGCATAACCTTACCAATGCATATACAATGTATATGTACAGCTTTGCATATTGCTTTCTTGTATCTAGGTTTATACTCGTATGTACCAAAGTCAATTTATTCAATAAATAGTTTTCAACCATCTGTTCACCGAATCAAAACTTAATGAGTTCTTTTTTTGACAATTACTATTGTTGTTATTATATTGCCAAAAATTTAGCTTCTACAATGCTTGTACAATATACCTAAATAAGGCTCTCTAAAATGTGATTTTTTTAGATATCGTACACCACGATTGCCTACAATTACTACAATTGACTTATTATTATTGGTTACATTTATATATCAGCCGTATATATGTGTGATTTAGACACTATTTAATTTTACACCTGCACTCTAAGTATCAATAATTAAACTGCAACCGGGTTATCTTTATCACATATAAAGTCTAGTGAAAGTTTTTGACACTATATCCAAAATTATTATTATTAATCCAGAAAAAACTTCGATTTAAATAAATATATTATTTATATATTATATATATATAAATAATTTTTACAGAAGACTAACAATATCACATAAATAGCGAAGCCAAAAACTGAACATTCACATAAAATGTGCTCTAAGCTATTTCACAAAAACCGCAGGCATAAGTCGCAGTAACTAGTACAGTAACCAGAGAGGATCCCTAAATTGAACCTTCTTAGTGAAAGTATATTACTTGATATTCTATTCTTGGAAATAAGATATTGTTTTGAAGACGTTGGCCTGTGCTATTAAACCTTTGGTCTACAAATTTTTTTGTTTTCCCATTTTCTGATCACTTCATTTGAGTAAGTTTTTGTTAGTTTATAAAAAGACTAAGGACCAAATTTACTTTACTTTCTATTAAAAAATAATTCTGTTGACAAAGGCAGTTTAAATATTATATATAAGTACAGTACATAAATCTAAACTTAAAAATTTAATTAAGATTAAATCAATATTGTACATTTTCAGTATTTATATTCTTAACTTATGTTTATTAAATTAATAAATCCATTTAAGCTCTATTTGCTATGTGGTTCAGCCATGAAAAGATGTATAAACAAGGATATAAAATTTATACCTATCATCTCATATATTGAATACTTTTATGTTAAACGTTAGTTTATTACAAATTTAATTTTTAAATACTATATAAAAATTTTTGTTGAATTGTTAATTGCTAGTAATTTGCTATGGCATTATTTTTAGTAAGAAAGAAGAAAGTTTTTTAGAACTAAATTGTAAATTTTCTTTTGAAGAACCCAATTTATCTGGCTACTGCTTTTGTGAGCTCGTTCTAGATACTTTAAATATATGTCTGAAAATTAAAGTTTATTTGACTTATTTCTTTAACTATTCTTTAACACATATTTTTTGTTATTTGGGTTAATTTTTTGTAATAGTGAAATATGTATATATTTAATGGTTTATTTGTTTTGCAGCAAATTCCATAATATTAACCTGCTTTAAGTAAGTAATTAATAAATAAAAAAATATGAAAAAAATTGCAATCGCCAATAAAATTTTATATCTCATAAAGTAAGCAACGATTAACTGCATACAAATTTATTTGGTGGCTTGAGCTGCAAAACTACCAAATATAAAATAAAATCAAATATAAAAATTAAACCTCTTTTCAACCTTAATATGTGATTGAAAATATAACATATATTTATAAGCGCACGTAGTAAATAAATATTAACAAACTGTATTAATTTACACTGAACTGAGCAGTTGCCCAATACTCAAATGAGTTCAAATGCACACAAAATGAAATATTTTTGCCAACATATTTTTGACGTTAAACGCATTTTTCGGAGTAAACGAATGGGGCTCCCCACTTTACTAAGCAAAACAGACAAATCTACTGTGCCTATGCAACTTAAACTCAATTGAATGTGAATGTTTTATGATTTTAAGTTTTTCAAACTATTTTATCAATTTATGCATTTTTTCTTTCTTAATTTTTTTTTTTAAAGTAAAGTTTAGCAATAAACTATGCGTACTAACTAACGCTTGCCTATACGCACATATGCACATTAATATGCAAGCCCACCTCTCCCTAAACTAAACTTAAACTAATATTGAAATGAATATTACCAAACGCTACAGACACTCACCGTCTTGTTTGCCTTGGTATGGATTGCGTCCAACAGACCGGCGCTTTATGTGCTTGCTGATTGCGCGACGATTTGTATGTGAGGTCACCGCACTCGGATTGCCATACTTGCAGATTACCCTCCGCCGGGTAAAAGGTGTAGAGACTGTTAGTAGCTGAAGCGATAACCGTTGAACCACCGGCAGCAGCAACTAGTGCAGCAGCGGTATCGCCACCACTATTTGAGTTTATAACAGCGGTTGCGGGTGGTAGTGCACCCACAGCCGAGGAGGTTAGAGTAGCGCTAGATATTGGCTGCACCAATAATGTTTGGCCAGCAGCGTTAGTGTGATGTGCAGCCAACACATTCGGATATTTATAGTTCCTCATGCGTGAAATGGCATCGACGGAATGTGAACGTTTATTGGCGCCTGTATTGCGCTGCATAAGGCGTGTTATACGCGCCGTAGTGACATGTGCATTGCTCGTAGTTGCATTGCTGTTTAGGGTGTTATTGTTGGAGCCGTTGCTAATATTGCTCGCAGTATTGTTGGTACTATTATTAGAGTTTAGGTGCGAAGTGGCACTTTTAAGTACTGCTGGTGACATGGCACGCACCTTGCTACGTCGGTAGCCAGTAGTTGAAGTGGTTAAACGATTTTGGACCGCTGCAGATGCAACAAGTGGTTGACGTTGTTTTTGATATTGCAAGCGTTGTGCAGAAGGAGAGCCTGTACTGCTGTTGGAGGCTTGTAAACCAATGGTACCACTGCTTGGCAGATTTGAGGCGGTCACTGTTTGTACACGAGACATTAGTACAGATTTATTGTTGTTGTTATTATTAGTGGTATTGCCACTGCTGCCACTGTTGTTATTGTTGCTGATATTGTTATGATTTGTAACTGATGTAGTCTTAATGTCATATGGATTTCGACTTTGTTGTTGCAAATCCTTGTAGTGCTTTTCAAGCGTTGCGTCTGTTGTGTATGGCTTTGTGGTTGCTACAGTTACGCTAGTGGGTACTGTATTTGCGCCAGTACTTGCGGCTGTTAAACGCTGACGACGTGTAATTTGAGGCGCCGTCACCATTGTTAACAAACGTTGCTTATGTAAATCTGTTGTTGTTGGTATGCTGCATATGTTAGTAGCAGCTATTGTTGATGCTGTTGATATTGCATTTGTTGCATTTGCACCCGCAATAATGCCGCCTGTTGCGGCTGTTGACAATTGTGCTAATGCAGAACCATTTTGTTTTTGCAATTGTTGTCTTATTTGCTGCAATTGTTGTGTTTGTTGTTGTTGTTGTAATTTTGTGTTATTATTACTACTATGACAGTTGTTACTGCTACTGCTGCTTATATTGCCACTCGTTCCACTGGTTTGATGCTCTGAATCAGTTGAAACACGATCCGGATCACTTTCAAAACCTTCATCAAGGGATCGTGTTGGACTCAATATAGGCTTTAAATGGTGATCCAGTTTTATGTTGGTTCCACTTGTTGACAACGGTGTCATCGTCATCGTATCCAATTTATTTATTGCATGCATTTTTATTATAGTTTGTTATATAGTAGAAAAAATAATTATTTGGAATGGTTTCTGTTATCTTTGCTTTTTTGCGCTTCGTCACTTGGCAATTTAGCCAAAACTTAGTTCTGAATTGCGTTCACTGTAATTGGAGTTCGCTGCAAGGGGTGCGACAAGTGCACTACTTAAATTACACTGAAAAAATTACACTTGGTTGAGCTTTTATAAAACAAAGTTATGCGTTGTATATATGTATTATATATTTTTATTGTGATATTATTTTTATCTGTAGTATAACCAAAAGATTTACCCATAAAAAATTAAATAAAATTTAATTTTTAAACGTAATTTAAACGCATTTCTTTTTTATATAACTTTCTCAGTTTTTTGAATATTAAATTTATACTGCTCTTAACTATTTTTTTTGAAAAATTTTTTTTTTTTATTATTTTAATTCTTTTTTTCAATCGGGCATAATTGAATATATGTGGTACAACTTTATATAAAAGCAGTTTTCTGTTTGATTTTTATAATTAAAATTTTATATTCACTTTTTCACTTAAATTTTCAATATTTTCTATATTTTTTTTAAAACGCGAAATTTTGTATAATTTTTTCTTCTTCATATAGTGTTTTACTTTCCCAGCCTTTAACATATGTATGCCCGCAATTATTATTTTAAATTCTCTTTATTGCAGTCCTACTATCACCAGACGTTAAACGAATTTCACCGTTTCTTTCGTTACTTCGTAATTGCCAACGAATATAGGAAACTCTTTCTTTACTACACCTCACATGTATATCGCACGATAGTCGTTTTCATACTGAAAGTTTACGCGCATCTGCCTGCCACTGGTAACTGCCGTTGTCTGTTGGATAAACAAGTGCTTTGCGTCTGAGAGTTGTTTTTGTTTATTTTTGCTTTTAGCCACATCTTTTGCATTTCTCAGAGTTGCTTTGCCTCTTGTCGACTCTCTTGTCGACAAAAATAGTAAAAATACGTTTTTTATCAATGAAACTTTTTTTGTGTACTCAGCTGCTGCGAGAGAGAACAGTGGTATGTGCTTTTGCACTTCATTTTACTTTGCAGTGCACAAATAACCAACAAGCGCATGCAATACTGCAAAGTAAGCGGTGCCGCAAGCACCTGTTGTGGTTAAGTCCTGTGTTTTTTTACGTGTTTTTTTTTTTGATTTTGTTTTGTTTACTTTTTACCTTACTCTCATTTATTGATATATTACTCATACAACTGTTGTACTTTCATTGACTCAAAGTATGAACATAGCCAGCTTAACTAATGTGCGATTACTTGTGCATGTACCAGCATAACGGATATGTGTGCATTTGAGACGCATGTGTAACTGCAGTTTTTACCATAGCTTTTTTAATAAAATTTTGGTGAGATGCTGCTCATATCTCGCAACGCCAAACTTGAGTGTTATTGTTGTTGTAGTTGCTGTAGTTGTTGCTTTCGTTAATTTTGTTGCCGCCACCTTTGGTGCAGGTTTGAACACAGAGGCAATTTGATGCTTTCAAGAATTAATGTTGAAGTGGAATGCCCTTACATTGATTGATTTCCGGGTAGTTTGGTACGCATAGAAGTACAAAACATTGCAAAAAACAATGAATATTTTTTTCTCATTTTGCTTCCTTTTTGTTTATTTTTTCACTTTTACGTTTTTAGGTTGCAATATTAATGTTTTTGCTGCTATACCCGAAAAATATAAAAGTAAAAAAGTATTTGATTTAAGTGAAATTATATGTACGCGTGTATTACAACCATATAAGTGTACTGCGAATATATTATTACCCATATAGCATTTTAAAAACTGAATATGATAAAATCAATAAAATTATATTTAATAAAAACGCTATGTGCACTTGGCTACACCGGAGACAGAAAATCGTGTCCTGCATTTTTTTTATATATAATATTGTCAAAAAATATTATAGTGTTAGTACGTCTTCCAAAATATTTGAGGTAGGAATCTATCGGCCCGACAAATCGAGACGGCAAATTATATGACACTATTACGGTACTAATAAGTAAAAATTTTATCTTCATTCTTGCATTTTGAGAGAAATAGAGTCAAATTCTTTTAATGCAAACATTTGTGGCTAATCAAGCTGAGGTCTAACACTAATTAAAACTTCGTAATATATGATATTCTATATAATTTTCTTTATTTAAAAAAAAAACTGAAAATTTTACTCATATACGCAGCTATAAATTTATGTGTGACTGAACCGTTAAATAATGCGTTACTCTTTTACTTTTACTTGTTCTCATGGTGTTGCACTTTAATAACTTATTCTTATACCAGACATCTAGATAGACTCGATATATAGTAATAAAACATTAGTACGTAAGTAAGCGTTTTATTAGTTGGTCATTTCTTTTTCATTTTAAATTTTAATTATATTTTTAGATAAATTATGTGTACATAATATTTCAGCATATGTTATACCCGTATGGTAGTTAGATACGCTTCAAGCTTTTATGCAACAGTTATTTAATTTTACAAAAGATTTGTGGTAATACAAAAATTCTATGTAATAATTGAACCGTAATTAAAGTAATTAAAAGTTGAAAAAAATATATGCTGAACGTTAAATGAATTAAAATGGTTGTTTTATTTCTTTAATTGAAAAGTTGCATAAACTCTTTTTATGCACGTACCTTAAGTATAAATTTTTAATATCTGTATTAGATGTACATAGAATCAAAAATGAGAAGGGTCATACTGCAAGTTATTCTTAATATGTATCGATGCGATATTCATAATGTTCATAAAATTAAATATTTGTTTTTACACCCTTCGTACATATAAGTACACTAAACCTATCGAAATGTTTGTGACATAGTAAACAACACATTGGAGGCCGTGTAGGGATTGGAACCACAAACGCATCCCTTATTGTATACGATACGGATTTTTAAGTAATAAAAGTAAATAGTACACTTAAATGTGATAAAAGAACTACTCAAAAATATATTTCTTATATTTTGTTTAACAACGATCGATATATCACATTTACTCTGGTAAGTTATTATAAGTTTTATGACTGAAAATTTATTTGAAGTAAACTATTCTGCTTATCCGTGAATTTAAAAATAACCCCTGTTATATGAAAAAATTATATGCACAATATTATTTCGCTGTAAACAAATAACTGTTCACCAAACTTCTATTTTAGTTTGATTTAATCTTGACAAATTGGGTTTAAGTATGGTATATACTCTTATCACTAAACGATAACGTCTTAGCAGTCAGTAAAACTATCTTTAGTTATTTAAGACTTTCAAAACATATGATATTTTTACATGCAATCGCAAAATAATAAGAAATTAAAGGCCTACACCTATACCGGCGACGCGATAAAAAAAATTCTTTCGCTTCACTTTATTAAAACTCCATACACGTTTTATGTATCTTACATGGGTATTAATGGCATTGAATTTTATAATTCTAATAATTAATAATAAAGTTGCTAAAACCCACACACTTGTTTTAGAAGTTGTCCACATACATCTAATACTTTCATATCGTAAAGGAACGACATCATTAGTGATGCCACCAACGATAAACCAACTATTAAAAATAGAAAAAAATTAACACAGTTACATATCTGTATAAAAAATATATATCACACAGTTCTAAACGGTTCTACATGACGCGCAACTTTTTTTTTTAAATTAAAGGTATAAAGTCTCATGATCTTGTTTACTCCGTACGACATATTACGTATGGAGTTTTTATTCGGATACTTGGTGGCAGGCTTAATATTACCTACAACTTAATGATACTGAAATTCAACGAGGCATGCTTTCTGCATTGTGGAAGCAATACTCAAAGAAATTCGACAATAAAAATTCCTAGTTTAAGACAAAATAGATATCTCTTAATAGTATTATAAATAATACTATTATGTATTTTGCAGTAATTTTCTGATGCAACTGGACATATATAGTATATCGGCGCAAGGTATTTGACAAAGTGAATTTAATAAGGGGAAATACTTTTCAAACTTTTTTAAACCTTTTATACAGAATAGATACAGTAGATACTAATACTTTATACCCATATAATGTAAAAACTGAAATACTGATTTCCATTTCATAGTCGTAATAAAGTATTCTTATACATGCTAAGACTTCCATCAAATGTGGTAGTTTAGATGTATTAGACTAGAGTACAACTAATCTAAACGTTTGCCGAGAGCTCAAAATCACACAGTTACTGCCAAGAACTTTAGTATATGTAATCTTGGTTATATACAGTACTCCGTTTGTATCGGCATAACCACAACTACTACTACTAGTTCCATGAAGGCACGAAATGTACCTTAGCAATTGAAAACTGCTGCCTAATGAACTGCTACTTGAATCATAGAAACTAAATGTTGAGAAGTGTAAATTTACCACGTTAGTAAGCAATGTAAGCCTAAAAGTAAAATATGTATTTCGTCAAAAATAGTTTTGTCTAAATAAGATTAAGTTACCTGTGAAATTATAGTGGGAATATTCTAAAAATATTGTAAGAAACATCTAGTGGTCATAAGTCGGAAGTGTGCATTTAATGACGTTTTGTTTATACTTAGTTATCAAACCTTCATAAACTTCCATTCATTATTTCAAATGTATACATAGTCTTTCGATGCAATAAAAATCTCAATTGCCTTAATCTTAGCATTAATGAAAAAATGAATTCGTGAATTTTCTAAACAGGAACTGGATTTTCCTGAACCGGAACTGGAGCTAATAACTAATATATTGTATCTATATAAACAGATCACCGATATTCTTTAACTATCTTTCGAACTATTACTAATTTTTTCTGTAGGGTGTTTGTATACTTTTGCAAATAGTTCGTGTGTAAATTATAAGAAGTACCCGTATATGGATAAATCTATCTCTTCCTCTTTGCTCACATGGGCACCAACATGGTTTTTTTGTAAAAAGAACTGCTGTCGTTTTATGTCTGTCTATACTAACATACGGCACGCGTCTTTTTTTAACTTTCTGTTATTGTTGTAGTTGTTGTTGTTAGTGCTATTACTACTTCTGTTGCTGCTGCTGTAGCTGCTGATGCAAACATATCTTTTACGCAATTGTCGAATGGTTGTGCAGTAATGTAAGAATCGCCCCAACTAAGTTCGTTGCTTGCAACTCGTTTCAATGCTTTTCCACATTTAATGCCTCACAAGTGAAATTACTGAAGTAAGAAGAAGAAATCGAGTAAAAGAAAGCATTCGCAATTACACAAATCAGTTAATTTCTTTTTCTCTTGTATAATAATTTTCATTTCTAAATGAAATCGAATTAGAAACGATTATCAATTATTAATAGTCTGCAGTGACGCCAGTTTTCTGTTCTTTACACAAATTTCCATGGAGTATATGTAGTTGATTTTGTTCGGAAATATTTATTTTTCATATTATTTAAAAACTTTTGGTATAATAAGCAAATTTGGTGGGTTTACACTTCTCCGGTTATCAAAGCGATAATTCTCAGAGAGTTTAAAACTAATTCGAACTTTCAATAAAACTTAAAATACCGAAACATCTTCTGAAAGTAAATCCTTAGCCAGTTTAATCTAGAATACAAATAAACAGGGTACTAGGTCCCAACGGAGCGGAACACTGCGACCATGGTTGATCTTTTATACTGTTTAATCTAAGCTATTTGAGAAAAAAATTTCTGTAGCTAATTGTGTACAGAAATTTATATTTATAAAATTATAATTTATGTTAGGACCACATAAACTAATATAAAAATAAAATCCTTGATATTTTTTAATTTTTTTCTAAGTAATGAACATTCACGTCATACATTCAACCTTTTTTTCTTCATCTTATTCCAAAAAATCATAATAGTGTTTAAACCAAGTGTCTTTGAGAAAAATTATTTCGATAGAGGAAAAGCGTCAAAAAAAACCGTGTGACCCTTCAATGAAATTTCATTCCAGTAATTAAATATACATTTCTCACATCAAATGCAAAATATATTCCGTTAAGAAGATAAACTGGGCTTCTACTTATACCTATTCTACGTATACTCTTGTAAAATCATCTGAATAGCTTACTATTTTTAGAATTCAACGGAACTCTTGTTACAGTGGATCATCCAAGTGGTCATAGATACTATTGAGTAAAAGTGCTTTAGACACTAACTCACGTTTGATCAAGCAAAGAAGAAGATTTAGCAAGATATATTTCTCCAAGTCTGATAGCAATATAAAACTATTATGCAAAATGGGAATCGAGAACTGCAATTAAAATTAGATTCTTGAAAGTAATGGTTGTAGAGTCAACTGAAAGTAAAAATAATCCGAACCTCTGTTAAATGAAATCTGAGATACTAGCGTTTGCGAAAATAATTCATTAAATTTAAATGAATTAAATTTAATAAATTTTGGTAAGAAAAATCTTTTATTATATTTATATGACATAATACGATAATTTGATCCGTATATCCCGTTGTATATAGTAAAACTCGCAGTTTTTAATCTAATCAAAAGGTACTTTGCACAAGAACACGTGAAGTATTTCGTGTAGCGCGCACAAGGGCCAATTTCGGATTAATTTTTAAATACAATAGGTATGTGTATTAAATAAAACCAAAAAACTATAATATACAATTATTGTTTAATACTAAAGTATAGAAAAGCGTAGCATTTAACAAAGCATCAAACACTACTATTCGCCAGCTAGAAATTGCATAAAACCAGGCTTTGAGAAAACTTTTCAAGGTACCATGGTACGTTAGGACGAATGGCATCCTCAGGGACCTAAAAACTGATCCGATCAAAAATACATAAAAGATGGAGCCCTAGAATTATTTATAAAAACTGACAGGCTTACCAACACCGCGTTATCGAATCTCAGAATAGTTATAGGCTTCTCGAGGAGATATGCAAATCTGAGGTCAAGTATTACTGAGTCTGATGAAGTGATAAACAATAATCCAGTCAAGGTGTAGAGAGGGGTTTTGAAGAAACCTCGCAGTTAATAGAGAGTAAAAGTGTTCAAGTGCATTGGCTCAAATAGCTTCCACATAATAATAAATTATAGAGCAAAGTAAAATAGAAAATAACATGGTTGTCTGGTTCATATCCAACATGTTTGTCGGATATTTTGTGGTCAACAATAACAGTCAACTAGTAGAAATTTTTTGGGTTTTCTGTCCTTTCAGTTGACTATGTTTACCATTGAGAATTCCCTAATATCAGACGGGAATTAGAGCTCCCAGTCCAGATCCCTCTACTAGATTAGCCCAGATTTAAGCAGAATAATCGCAAAAATCTAATTTAGACAACATTCTAAATTTGTAAGAAATCTAATTTAGACAACATTCTAAATATTATCATACATAGACTAATATTGGTAAGATGATAACACACGTCAGAAAATCTGCAACTTTAATTCGATCTTTGTGAGAAGAAATGTTTTTTAACAGTTTTAAAGACTATAAAGGTTTCAGCATTCTTCAGCATTTCAAAAATAAATTTTTTAAGGTGATTATTTATTTAATTATAAACATTTAATAAAATATAAACATTTTATAAACTGAAGTTAAATTTCTCTTATAATTTTTCTTTAGGAAATATTTTAATATTTGAGGACCTGAAACAAGTATATCTGCAGAACATGTTCTACAAATTGCATAGCATCTTAATTTAAAAAAAAATATTATTTTGATGTATCATGTGATTTATGCATTTATTCAAATTATAAAAAAGCAAATAAATAAATAAAAGCAAATAAATTTATTGTTAAAAAAAAACTGCAACAAATTAACAAAACTCCAAACTTGACCACAGCATTTATAGTGCGATATTAGCTCAGTGTGTTAACATTTGAGTTTGCGCTTGAAATTTGGGAGGGTTCGATACCTGACACTTGCATTTAAAAAATTATATACGGGAGTTGACCAATCATTTTTCCAAAAACCACTGATGATGGATATTTAGCAATACCCGAAAAACCTAGCGGTTGGACAAAAATTAATTTTGAAATTGAAATTTTTTCTCTTTACCCATTTTCATATTCAAATGATATGAAATGGGACATAAAAATTTAAATAAAAAAGTATATGATAATTTTTGTAAGAGAAAAAATTGCAAACCGGAAGTGAGTTACATTCCACCGCATTCCCTAAAGATTGTACAAATTTTTCTAAAAATTGACGCACTTATGTCACTTCCGCAAGCAATACAAACGGGAATTGAATGCTCAGACAACCCAATTAAAAATTTTTAGTAAATAGAAAAAATTTTATGGCGAATCTGCACATACTCATAAAATTTTTACCGCTCTACTGTCTGAGTTAGATCTCAGGGCTACAAATTAGGAAAGATGCATTTGGCAACGAAATCAGAGTGGGAAATTGCTTTGCGCATTTGCGGAACAGAAATACTTTTATGATCAGAAATGCTTGTACTTGTTTCATTTGGCAATGCCGCAAGTTGCACTACTAGAGTTGCAGTAGCAGGCAAGTTTTGATGCTATTGTCGCTATTGTTGTTGGCATTGCAGTGGCAGTGGCAGTGGCAGTTGTATTTGTAGTTGCAGTTGCTCCTGCATGGATGAAAGTTGCTGATAATTGTTGGTTGCATAGCATTGCACTGTTACTCGGTTGTTGTTGCGCTCTGTGTTATGTTATTATTACGTGTTTGTTGTTGGACTAGTGCATCTCATATCTTTAGGATAAATACAAGTTGTGTGCCAAACGAAAGGAAAATAACATTCAACTTAAGTGGCAACGCAAGTGTGCAACAGGCACATTTTTGTGAAGAAATGGAAGAAGAATCAAATTAACAACAAAAAGATACTGATTTTAAGAATGCCGCAGTAGCTGTTGCTTCCAAGAACTTTTAAATTGGCAGAGCACAGCTTGTGCATGCTCAAGAGCATTTGGTTATTATATTTAATTTCTTAAATGCACGGCTTCCCCACGCTTTTATCTATCGCTTAACTGTGAGTTACTTACCTTGCTGCACATACCAGCAAATCCAACAAATCCACAGAGTGCAAATGCGGCGAATGCAGCAAATGCGGCAAATGTTACTGAAAGATGAAATGGTTGGAAAAAATAACATCTTTCACGGTTAATGGCGGTGCGGTGATATCATTTTGACACGTTATGAAACTGCAATTGCGGTATAGACATAAAATTGGTATTCTTGCCATTTGGATGCGTTCTTCTATTGTTGGTATTATAAGGATTATGTTGAGATAAGGAAATCTAATGTGAAACTGCAGTACTTAGATTAAATTTAAGAACAAATAAAATTAAGCATAACAAAAGAAAATTAAAAATATTCATAATGCCAAGTTCTTAGTGAATAACAGATTCATTTTCCGTTACCTACAAGCAAAGAATCTATAAGACTCTTTGCTACAAGTGTAGGTAGGCTATGATTAGCAAAATCTATCTCATTTCAAATCTATTTTAGTTTCTTGACAATTATTTGCGAATGTATTCTGAGAAAATTGAGAAATAAATTATTTATTACATAAATAATAGTAAATGAAAATTTATAATGAATAATTTCTAAATGAAGAAAGAGAGCCATTATTAGTCAAAATTATTATATGTACGAGTATAATGACTATTCATTTATTAAGGTTAGCTGTTAACACATAATATATATTTATGGTTTTCGTTATAGAAATCGAATTTGAACGTAATATCTGATCAGTATTTGTACCTTTATACGCTAACATGTCACACACTTTTAAAGAATACAGGTACTATTGAACAAGCACAAAACAACTATAATATTGGATATTTAATACAAGTATAAATGCATCTGTCGCTTATTTAAAAAATTTTAGGAAAAAAGAAATCACAAGAAACAGTGACTCCTAATTTTCACAATTAGAGTTGTCAACCCGCTTACATCTGCCATTTCAAGCCACTTTAATTAATTAGGGCTTTGAAAGAGTTTCAAAATATCTAACAGGACTTCTTCAGGCAAGAAACTATGATTTATGATTTATCTCATTGAGCTAGATGAATGGGTAGAGTGAGTTAAGTGCACTTTTCGTATTATATCTGGTCATGGTATGACAATACCCCGCAGTGCAATATAAGTTCCAAAACTCCAATAATAGCAATAAGTCGTAATTATTAGTTTTAATTACCGACCATCTTGATTTAAGAGATTTTACAAATACTTACACACAATCATTTATATAAAAAGAAACATCGTTTTTATTATTATTATATTTTATTATATATATATATTATATTTTCATTGACAAGTAATTCCAAAATTTCGCTCTAATACTCGAACCACTACTTCTTCTATGGAAGATAATGCTGATGAGGTTAATACAACATGGAAAAAAATACATCGAGAGTTAAAGGACGCATGCACCCAAGTCCTGAGTTTTAGCCAGAATTGTAACTCAGAGTGGCTAATGCGGGCACTGATTGACATTGATTGAAAATAGACATAAAATTAAAGTAACGAGCCTGGGCGCATTAAGCCTCCGTTGTCAGGCTAAGTTGAAAGAAAATATAATAAGCGTACAATATTATTAATAATATTACTAAAACGTCAGAAAAGAAAAGATAAAAATGAATACTTTAAAAAATTGAGCCAGACAATCCAAAATTCCGTTGACCTGGGGAATATGAGAGAGTTATTTACGATAACAAAAATGATGTGTTCGAATAAAATGAGTGTTAGTAAGCAAATATATGACGAAAGTAGTTCGCTTATTACGAATAAAGAGGAACAAACCGCTGCATGGAAACGGTATTACGAAGGAGCTTTGAACGTTTAACATAACATAAGAAATATGGAAGACTCGCTAATACGTAGGTGCATCAATGCGGATAGAAACATCAACGTTGAAGCCCCTAACACAGTAGAAATCAATGTCGCTATCATTAAACTTTGAAACCGTAAAGCAACTGGATCAGATGGAATTACTACAGAATGCTTTAAAACAAATCCAGATATGAGATCAAAACTAATGCATCCGATTTTTTTACATATCTGGAGTACGGAAAAATTTCCAATTCATTAAAAGGAATCCATTTTTTGCAAACTCCCACAAAATGGAGGCCCATATAGATGTAGCAACTAGCGCGGTATCTCAATGGCGCAGTCTGTTACAAAAATCTTCAATCAAATCCAGCTTAATAAAATTGCTGATCATTTGCACACCTCATAAGTAACACACAAGCAGGTTTTACCCCCGAAAGGTCATACATCAACCACATGAACTCGCTTCGCATAATTATAGAACAGTTTCGGCACAATAGCTGCTGAAAAACCAATTGTACAGCAAATACGGTTTCGAAAATTTAGATGGTTGGTCCATACACTTCGGAAAAACACAGACGATGTAACACATGTCGTACTATCCGGGAACTCTCAAGGCATACTTGGCGCCGAACCATAGAACGCGAAACGAATGAGTGAATAAGTGAACTAATATATATTGCAAGAGATCTACAAAATTGGAAAAACTTTATTAAAAATTTATGTGAATAGGCTAAGTTTGTACAATCTGATATTGTAATAAACATGCTAAGAATAATAATTCACATTATTATTTTTTAAATGAAAATTTTTGGACAAAATTAAAATAGTAAATTAAATAAAGAACCCCTCCCAACAGAAAAAAAAATAGTTTTCATTGGGATATGGCTTGTTACATTTGTACTCTAAAAATTTTAAACTCTTTAAATCAAGACATCTATAGTAAAAAGGATTTCTTGTAGGAATTCTTGCTTAAGTAAGTTTCTTTACGAAATTATTCATATTTCTCATCATTTATCTTAAAGTCTTTTCACTGCACAAAAATTGAAGAACGTCGGAAGAGAACTTTAAATGTTTTTCATTATATTCTTTATTATTTCTCATGCATAAACTGAAAATGAACTGTAACTGTCATTAGAGGGCATGGTCGTTTATTTTGCACTACTTTTGTTGTTTTGAAACAATATTCCTCAAAGCCGTCAAATTAATTAATTAATCAGGAAACGTTTAAAGCGAATTTCTATTATATATCCATTCTTAAAAGTTGACACTTATTCGAAAAAATCTAAATTTTCTTTAAAATTTTTGAATTCTTCAAATTTTCTAGAAATTTATACCAAACCTGTGGTAGTATGAGAGATAACCCTAAGCAATGTTGTTCTGAAAAGTCGGCTGTAACCTACCTTTTTCCTTAACTTTTCATTGAATGGTACTTGTGGGCGAATTAATATAGGCTAGGGTGTGTTATCGCGAACATTTCTAAGAGTACTAAGCACAATATCGAAAATAGGTTTCTAGTTTATTTCTCTTTTCACTTTTTGACAAGTTTTTTTAGATGACGACTTCAAACTAAAGATTTGAAGTTTTCTGAATTGTACACCGAATAGTTAGAAGCTATAATTTTTATTAAACAAAATTATAGAAAATCTTTCTTTACTGGCTCCTCTTATAAAAAAAATTAAATATTATGCTATTTGAAATCGAACTATTTCTCATATTCCTTAGAGAGTATAAGTCTATTAATCACCAAATTTGTAAGCATTAGGTTGTATGCGAGTAGTTAGCTAAAAGACGATTGCAAAAAATTATATAAAAAGTTTTCAAATAATGAAAGACCTTGGTTTTTCGAAAAAGTACATAAATTAACTTTCAACTTCCATAAATTTCGAACCGATTTAAGTGTGAAAGCAAGAGTAAAAATGTATAAATGTGCCCCGGTAAATATTGAATATCAAATCACCAAGCATGCAATTATTTTCGTTTCTTGACCCAAAAATCATTGCCGAAATATACGGGTCCTTCCTAAAAACCACCCTAAACATGAAATTTGACAAATAATTTGTAATTAAATTTAAAAGTAATTACGTTCTACTGCATTTCCGATATTTTATCTAACTTTTTTAATACGTATTTTTAGGAACACAAGTATCCGGAAAAGCAAAACAAATTACTCTCATAATATTTCCCATATGGGTCATGTTATATGTTATAGACAGTCATGATTAAATCATATGTGAAATTGTTGTTGTTTTCAATGCAAATTAAAAAATTTAGAATAAGAGAAAGTGGTAACGAGGCTTTTTGTGCCTTTTCGTCCCTTTGGTCAAAATAGTGTTGCTTAATAATAAATACCAGAATTTGGTCCTATTCGGAGTAAAGATACTATATGTATATGTACATATCCACAAAAAGTAAATACCATTAAAATTTAGGCACAAAATAGAAGTATTAAAATGACAGTAAGAAATTGATAATTGTGATATGACTCTCTATATAACATGTCTCTTGGTCATGACCAAAAAGAGCGTAAAATTGCCGTGACCGTTTGTCATATAACATGTCAGATGGCCCTACTGTATTCAGTTTAGCAGCAGACTTTGACAGCCAGCTGACAAGCGCGAAAACAAAATACAATTTTTAGGTTTTGAAGTAAAGTTCAACTAATAACTAAAAAAAATTAATTATGTATGCAAAACATTTGGACACAAATTTTCCATAGTCTTATGTACTACGTAATAGGAAAAATAGTTTTTTCTTTTTTGCACTAAAATTGATTCTGGTTTTTAATTAACTGTGTTTATACTTATGTATATGACGGTAAAGAAATTTTCTGGATTTATAAATATTTTTTAGTAATTTAGTCATGTTAATTATAGTTAATGTTTTATATAAAACTGTAAGCTTGTGTTGGGAACAAAGAAAAACATATAAACATATACAAGATAAGCGAAGTCAAGTAGCTGCCAAGTGAAGTTCTAAATTGCGGTTAGTTGACACATTTAGTAAATCGCTATGGGCTTCAAATTAAGTTAACAACTCGGTGCAAAAACGTTTGGGCACAATAGCTAAATAACAAAATACACATTATAAAAAAATCGCAAAAACAATATTTGTCGCATAACCGATACACGAGTATAGTATTCTGTCCAACATAACGTTTACATCATAAGCCACCGAGCTAATCCATGTCGCCAACAACTTGGCTGGTGGCACACATTCTGCCGCATTTGAAGTCAATTTTGTTCTCGTCTTTGCGTTGCTCGCTGTTTCTGCCTGTTTTTGCCTTTTTGAATTGAATTTGCTCAAAAGTCGACCAATTTGTGTGGCATTTGTTGCAAAGTCTCTTTGGCGCATTGTTTGTTGAGCTGCAATTTGCTTATTGAGAATGGCTTTTTATAGTCAAAATCAATAAGTATAAATCCAAAAATATGGCTCACTTATGCGGCCGCTACATACGAGGCGCTCGTACAATGCGACATATGCGTGGGTTGCCAAATTGTAACAATAAATTTGCACAATGCGTCGTTATGTGGCATTTATGGCACAGCCGTTCACTGTGAGAAAATACATTTTAGTACAAAACGGATTTCATGCAGTTTGTCTTTTTTCGTTATATTATGTGTAAATCTTGACAAGAAGCGATTTGTCAATTTTGTAAATTATTTTGTTGTATTATGAAAGAAAATTATTTGTTTTGTTTTAAGCTTTTACAAATACTTTAACATAATAGTTAAAGCTCGAAAAATAATCTGTTGAAGGTTACACATTTCTATACTTTTAGAATCATGCCTACTCAGTAATTCATTTTATTTTTATGGGCTGTACTCAAGTTGCAGTTATCCAACAATTATTCCTACTATCGAAGCACTATAAATGAGCTAATCCGGTGGAATAAAACTTTTGAAAACTAGATACTTCAAAGATTTCTAAGTCGCGTAGGGGTTAATCACAAATTCTATAAAATGCGTTCACTTCATGTTACTCCAATTATTACGGCATATCTTAAGCTATTTGAAGTAAGCTTTAGCTCACTAAAATCTTCCCAAAAATTAATTGTGAAAAGACTAAAGCCAAGGATGCTTATGTAAGGTTCATTGTCAAAATATCATTTCAGAACCAAGAGGTGAGGTCAATAAGCCTTACCCAGTAAGATCCTTTAGATAAGCTAAATTTATTTAAACCCATCAATATAAATATAAAGAAAATAATTGTAATAGATGGTAACAAAATTATTGGGGAAGTAAAGTTAAAGCTAAAAGAGAACGACGACCGGAATCTCGAAGACCGTTGTTGTAGATTGCAAATAGAGAGAGTAAGAGAAAGAGAGTAATAGAGAGAGAGAGAGAGATAGATCGATGGAAAACTAGTACTTATCTTTGATAATAATAAGTCACATAAACTGCTATATTTTCCTAGCTGATTATGTAAAACAATAAACTTCAAAGTAAGTAACTATAGAATTAACATATATTATCAATTCACTTTCAATTCTTACAAAGGTGTTTCGACAAGACATTAATTCCATTTTATTGATTCTTGTTTTCGTATATAAAATTGACATAATTTAGAATAATTCCAAATATTTCACATTAACATTATAGCAAATTTTCAATTTTAACACGTTCACATATTCTCTTCTTACAGAATTACACACAACTGATATCTGGGCATATATGTTATGTGGTAATGTACATGCATATACGAAGGATATATTTTTAAAATCTCTAATGTTGTCATTAAATTTTAAATAAATTTACAATTCAATTTTTTGCTTCGTTAATTATTTTTCTATAGCCACTATTTAATTCAAAAAGCAAAGCGAATGTTTACTAATTTAAAGCGGATCACAAATATTTGTTTCTAAGTAAATAATCTCGTTTTGTTGATCTACATAAATGTGGAATAAAACGCGAACTTACTAATACTTTAGTCAAATAATGATTTCAATTTTTTAAAAGTGTTGTAAACATGCTAAATAAACAATTTACCTCTTCGTCTATTACTTAGTAACTAATTTCCTAATAAATGCCGTGAATTTAAACTATTATCTCATTAAAAAGCCCAAAGTAGTGCACTAATATATGTATATACATACAATATTTCATTTACATATATACAAATAAGTTTTTGTAGATATATTTATTTTTTATTCGTTTATTTATTTAAAAAAAAAAATATTGCTCGGTAAAAGGGAAAAGCGATAAACTAAAGATTTGAACGCGAAAGGTGGAATTTTTGTTCTTAAATAGGGTTTTGGAAAATAAATTGTCTGAAATTTTATAAATATTTAAGTTTAAAATGCTAAGTTTATGAAAGACTATATCTATAACATGAGTACATTTAGTGGTTCCAATCTAATTGCGAATGTAAATGACCTGTAATGTGAAGATGATCTCCTAGTTGATTCGGACGACGAAGCAAGCAAAACATAAGTGCTCCACTTTTATTAGGACAAACTTAAAAAAACCTTCTATTATAATAAGATGACCTTTGTGATCATCTGCTCCTACTAGTCCTAATAAGAGCCGTTTTAGTCGCAATTATGTTAACACGATCTATGGCTTTTGGATGGAAACACACAAATTTTCAAATAAAAGGGTAAAGAAAAAATCAGTTAAACCACTAAATCGATTTTTAATATGTTTTTACTCTCCTATAGCTTATACTATCCTATAGCGAATGTGACACTACGACAATGTATCTAGATACTGATGACAGTATTATAAGATAAGCATAGATCTACATGGCACACGGTAACTTAAGGCAAATCACAACAAGGCAAATCAATCCCAATCATATCCTATAAAAAATAATCACTCTCTCTCTCTCTCTCTCTCTCTCTGAATGAGATAATAAGCATCTAGCAACTGGTCAATAGCATAATGGTAAATGCAAATCTAAGCGCGTCCTCCATGATAAGGTATATCAGAGAAAGTACTCCACAAAATGGATACTCTTTCCATTTTTATTGCTTTGCGCTCAGAAACATTAAGGGAATTGTCTGCATGGACAGACAATGTTGCTATTAATACAGCACAATTTCTCCGCACATTATTTGAATTACGGCAAAATACTTCCTGATTTTTGCAGTGTTTCCAAACAGATGCCATTGCTATTCAAAAACGTGTTAAAATACTTCAAAAGAACATGATCACTACTACAATGGTATAGTTACTCTGACAGTCAAATAGCTATCAAGACGTTTAGATCAATGACTTCAAATGAAATAGCTTTAAGCATAGATGTGATTTGAGTGCCAGAGCGCAACGAACAACGGTTTTATAACTACTATAACAGTTCCGATAATGAGAAGTAAGAAAGATCAACTCTGTTCCAGCCCAACGCATAATAAAAACAAAAATAAAATATTAGGTTAACATTTGGATTAAATATTAAGGAATTCTGCTGAGATCACTCGGTACCAAATTGATTATTAAACTAGAGACCTCTACAAACACAGGATATTACATAAATATTATAATTTTTTAAATATAAATCCTCAAATTGACTCTAAGTAGACGCAATAGTCTTCTGCAGCCTATTTACAATTGCCTAAGACTTACGCATCTTAGCTCAATCTGTGTACACTTCGCCTATGCACTTAATCTGCATTTTGCATGCAAATTTTCCAATCGATTTTTTCTCAAACCGCAAGTAAATTCAATTTTATGAGCAAAATCAAATAATTGAATTGTCGGTAATGATAATTACATTAAGTAAATATTGGCATTGAAGAAGAAAGTGAAATCTTGGATATAAATGAAGCATTTCGATATTACAACAAAAAATACTGTACGATATAATGCTAATGCATTGAAGTGTTGGAGGTCATTATCTAATAATATGGAGAAAATATTCAACCTTAGTTCAATCTGTATAAATTGAAACAACAGACAAAAGCTAAGATGCAAAATAAAGCGGAAAATACGTAGAGGAAAAATTGTTTGCATGCATGTGAAAATTATTTTTTAAAGTGCAAGAAAGAGCATTTTTCACGATTCCAATATAATTTCTTATTTTATTGCAGACCAAGACTTTCAATGGGAAAAATATTTTCAATAAATATTATAAATACGTGTGTATTCCTTTAGGAAGAAAAACTGTTAATGTTAAATCTTTAGCTATCAGTGTATGGTATACCCAAGGTACTTATGTTCATTAAATGCCTAAAGATCGGATAAGACTACTAGGGTTATTACAACAGACGTTTTTGAATGTATGTTTAATGTGATCCATCTGAAAATTGTTCTTAGATATGTAATCTTGTATAATCATCTCTAGTTTTGGGGATTATTGTTTAAAAGTGCTAAGTTAAAAGTGCTAAAAAATCAAGAATTATTATTTTTTAAGAAGTGTAATAATAACTACTAGATAACGTAATTAGAAAAAAATTGGAAGCAGAACACTATTATATTCTGTAGTAGTCAATTTGCGGAAGTCTGAAATCATGAAGCGCTTTTCTATACGAAGGGGTTATTTCTCGTAGTTATTCGACTTGTTAGCACAGTAATCCATGATAATATAAATAGGTGAAAGCTAAGAGAATTCATAATATACCTGTTGCTTACCAAAGAATTTTATTTAGCAGCAATTAGTATTTATGTGTTTACCTCCATTTCTTGATAGGCATAGAAGCTACTAGATTCGATTATGGGCATAGTTAAAGGATTCATATAGATGATAGCCAATCTAATAACGTGTTCAAAGTACTATGTCATAATAAAAACAAAGCCCTTGTGGTAGTATCTCACACACTCAAAATGATATTGAGATCGATCGATAGCGGACCTATGTGGGAGGTATAGGTGAAGACTCAGTATCAATAACTGACACTCTGAAGCAAAAATGAAATTTTTTTTAGGTTAATTTCACATAGTAATTTGTTTTATTCGTAAAATTCAAAATATTAGGGTTTAAAAAGTTTTATAAATAATTTTGATTTTAACATATTCGTATTTCGTGTATTCAGCACACTTACTACGAAAAAATAAATAGGCATATTTCCCCAAATTTTTCTTCTTCTTTATCAAAAGGGGGATTATTTAAATCATCCTGTAGAAAAAAAACATTTTAAGAAATATTTGAGAAAGCCCTCCAGGTTTACGAAATCACTTTGTAGTAATTGAAATGAAAGTTATGGACTACATCCAAAAAAGTAACAAGTTGAGATGCAACCAACTCAAATTAATTGTTTTCAAAAAAGCGAAAGAAGGGTTTTCTAATATTATTGTTACTTAAAGGACTATTGCAATACTTAGTTTAAAAATGTAAAGATAAAGGAATATTCACTTGATTTCATATATTGATTTACAAATTATTTCTTCATTCATTGTATTCAAATATATACTATTCATAGATCCATATCTAGTTTTACAGGTTTGGAGAAAAACACAACCAGATGCTTACGCCTATTTTGAATAACTTAAATAATTTGTGTTTTTAAAAGAGTTATTATAAATTTAGAAAATGTTGAACAAAGAATATTGAATTAAGCATAGATTTTATGAGAAATAGTACATTTCTTCGACTTTTAGTTCCGACTTCTTATTTCAGGATGCTAGTAAAAAATTAATCAATGAGATTTTAGTCTCGTGTCGATTCTTCATGCATCACGAGGTACAAATGTGTTGTAAATCATTATTTCATAGTTATAATAATAACAATAAAGGCCATTTAATTAATTTTTCTTTTTTAAGCTTAACCAAATTATTATATTGCTCTTCCGGCAGCATTGAAATCTTTCTGAAAATTTAATGTTAAAATATTTGCTTGTCATATCCAGTATTCTTCGTAAAGTTGTTATAATTTTGTTAATTTTTTTTTAATTTCTCCATATTGCCATATTTTAATAATATTTACTGAAGACAGCTGCTATAATTTTCAGATCCATGCTCTTTTGTGCCAGTCTTTTGTGGCAAATTCAAATTGCAGTGGGACTCGCTTCTGCATCTTCATCTCCAGACTTCGTACCATCTACTTAATTTTAATTTACATTTAAATTTATGTTTTTTGCATATATTTGCCTTTGTATTTATAAAATAATCTGCATTAAATTATTTAAAAGAACTCCTCAAACTGATTGAAATGCAAAATTGAGTAATTTACCTGCATCAAGCGAATAGCAAAAATGCATTTACTTCTTAACTGCATTGAAACTCTGATGCAATTATTTTTGCATTAGATACTGCATTAGAATTGTTGTATTGTTAATTTCTGCTGATGATAATTTAATAGCATTAAATTGTAGCTTCAATTATACACCATCTTTTAAATATATACATTATTCGATGAAATTAAAGACATAGAGTAAAAGTGAAGAAATTGAAAATTAACAAATTAAAGGAACAGTATAAAAAGTTTAAAAATTTAAGTAAAATATTCTTCCACATATAACTAACATATACAGTTAAAGTGATTTCTACATAATCATATTAAAAGTTTAAGAAAAAATTTAAAGTTCTGAAAATGCTTTAAGCTTCAACTAAAAAATAGGACATGGTAGACATGGTACTATAAGTTTTAGTATATATACGGTCATGAAGGTGTCGATGCTTGAGATGTTACCAGTTCCTCAGTCTCAGCCGTAAGATGAGAAAACTTGAAAATAACCTCTTTTTTAAAATATTTGTGTAACTCTGCAATATTCACATCAAGGTATTGCAGTCTATTTTAATGTAACCTGTTGAAAGAAGCATTAAGTACTTTAGTCTACTAAGAATTGAGATGAATAACTAACCAAAGTAACTCAATTTGTACTAATTTGTTTATGTCTATATATCCAAATTGTATGGTGTTGGTCTCACCTGAGCACATCTTTGGCTTGTATATATTAAATGTATAAACCACCTTTTTATCATTTTAACTGATGTTACTGAGTCAGAATAATGTCGATCAATTCTTTCCTTGGTTTGAAGAGTTTGTTTTCTTTCTTTTTACTAACAACTGTTTTTTAGCACAAGGTAATTCATTAAATTAACAAAAAAACATTATCACAATATCACTTATTAATTAGATATATTCATATACTTTAGTATAATATAGTTTCAATAAAATCATAAATGTAGTAAAGAGAATAGAGTGAGTTAGTATTATGCACGAAACACAGGACATTATTCAAATTGGTTGATATAGGGAATTTTAATCGCTTTGAGAGTTTTGTGTCTCTGATTGATAAATAGTTTATATCATTAATTATGAGAGAAAGTAATCGGCTGTCCAAAGCACGGCAAAGCACGGCCATGTGGCCCACGACATATTTTTATTATACCCCAATAACGCAAATTTTTTTGGGGTGTACTGGTAAATCTACATTATAATCGTATATTTATTTTTGTTGAAAACAACTATTTGTATTGGTCCGGATAGCATCTGGTCTGGACAGCCGTAATTTAGATTATATTGCGTTTACGTAGTATTTCTGTAATTGGATTATCTGTAAATCTCTATGTAGTCGTTGCTCACAATGTACAATACTGAGTGACTATAGTTCTCATTATTTTAGATTATAACCTTTAGACCTTAAAATTTAGTAGAATTTGGTAGCGGCATTCCATATTTTAAATCAGTAGCTTATAACAAAAACTATCTTGTAGATTAATAATTTGTTTGCAATTGAACGAATTGGGTTTGAACCAATCAATCAGTATAATTGTGCAAATCTTTAATGCGCTTCATATCTTTTCTGCAAAATATGATCTTTCAAGTTGAGTTTTTGTGGTATTGTCATTCCAAGATTTTTAAATATCTCTCGTATTAGTACAAATTGGCATGTACAAAATTTTTAAAGACTTATCTGTATTTTTTTCGTATTATTTTAAAGCCACATTTTGAAATCATTCGATTTTCCTATTTACTAGAATTTATTAGTTGTTCCAAAACTTGTGAACACAAAACTCATTTTTTACAGCTTTCGTTCACACTCACAAGAATGTCTGCCTGAGAGTAGATTTTGGAATTATGACTCAGGTTATACATTAGTAAACTGAGCTTTATTGAGCTCTCGTATTATCGTACAAGTAAAATTTTTATGTAAAATTTTTATTCTATAAAAAAAGTACTTTTAATAAACAAATGTTTTGCAATAAACGGAACTGCGCTTGTAGAAGCGACACTAAATTCTTATACTAACATTATGCTTTGTTTTCCTTCGAGAACTCTTAAGACTCTGAAGTTGAAATATCTCTTTAAATATTAATTCAATTTTCTTGATGTGTATTTACTTTAATTGAGTTTAGTCACTAATGTTTCATATTAAGGGCTCACACAATCGACACAATTTAATTGAAACCCATAAATGCATAACTCCACTAACTTAACAATTCCATTGCAAATCAGCGATTCTGCTCCTCTAGACTTTTAATTAATGTGGCTTCTACAGAAGCATTAAAATAAAAATCATTAAACAAAAAAATTATGCTCATTAGAAATTGTTGCTTTTGGACTGCTTGATGAAGACATCAGTCACGGCTGCCTGAATAATTAAGATTCCTGTTGAATGCAGTTACTGATCGTACTTGATGGTACTACATACCCTATATCAGGCGATTGGAAGTACAATTTAAATAGAACCAATTATTTTTTATTGTATTCGCAAGACATTAATGATACCCGTGCTATTATAAATTCTTGAAAGGGCAAAATATTTCTGAAGCGTAATGGCTGTAAAACTGAAGTAACAAAATGTTTAAAACTTTATGGAAGAAATAACTTAGAAATAAACTTATGTGAATTATTGAATGTTGCGAGCATCAATTTTTTTATCAAAAAAAAAAAAAATAAACAAAGTATAAGTATTAAGTAAAACGTAAGAAAATTTTGCATCTATTCCAACCACTATGTATATTATTCAATTGGATTGTTAGAATTGAGGTTTTCTTACACTTCCCAGTTATGGGTTAGATTAATTTAAAAGTTTACGCTCTTATATAAGATAATTTCACTGTTCAACCACGTAACGGAAGACTTTAACGGTTTGCGAAGTCCATAATAAAAATCTTGTGTTTGCCGGAAATACAGAGAAATGTATTCGTTTTACAGCGCCTTACGTGACAGATAAGTAATGTCTAAAGCCACCACCTTCATGCAAATTCACTTACTAACCACACACATAAATCAAAAACCAAAAAATGTAAAACTATTCAAAAAGTTACAGCAACAAATTTGTCGAAAACTTTTCTGAACAACAATTTCATCAGCAAATGAAGCAGCTAACATCTATGGTAATCAGGCATGCATGCAACAAACAAATGCATCGAATGCAGCAAATGCAGCAAATACTCAACGTATGCTGCACACATTCATCATTATTATTCAATCAATTTAACGACAGCAAACGTTTCAATACAATCGCCGAAGGCTGCAAATAGATAGCCACACATGCGTGGAATGCAAGCGCTACACATGAATGGCGGCAATAGACAAGCTATAGCTGATCACTTCGATATTTAGATAGATGTATGTAATATACATATGGTATGTTAGCCCACTACAAATTAGAGAAATCTTTTCACAGGTATGGTTAACAGACAGGACATATATTAAATAGGGCATATATTTTAGGTGCTCAACTTTGAACTTCTTACAAATCATTACCATTAATTATTGCCATGCTTGCTAATAGTATAATTAGGATTGAAAAATCTTCGCAGAGCCAGTGTGGTTTTATATTTGCATTGTGAAACTATTAGTATTATTAGAATACTAAAACCAATTATCAACTAAACTTAAAATTCTTTCGGAACAACTTTAACTAACACCGAGTAATGGTAAGATTACTGATATCGATATCATCTCCCTTGTTAGTTTCTGGTTTCGTCAGTTATGGATGATCACTTTCTACAACACGTCAAATGTTTAACAGAAACAACATACGTATATATATATGCTCTATTTTGAGAGTCAACTTACAACCTTATACAAATCACTACCATTGATTAATGCCATGCTTTCTGAAAGTATCGTAATGATTAAAAACTCTTCAAAGTACCAGATTACAATATTAAATCTAAGCAGAAACAACTTTAACTAAAAGGACCAAAGTGGAGTTCTTGTCACCGATAGTTGAACACATCCTTCTTATTGGTTTTTATTTTCGTCAGTTATTGGCGCTTCTACGGTACGTCAGTTAGTTTGCTCAAATCTTATAACTGAAGATAGATTAAAAGTATGCTGGTTATTCTGATTTCCAAAAACTTGGACTCACAAAAATTTTCAGGCTTACACTCGTACTAAGCACACTCGTATTTGACTAGCTCAAATAAATATTTTTGTTTGCCGACAAGTAGACATCGCTTTGTCATATCGATTTATTATGCTAAATGACTTCAATTTAATATTGAAGATATTTGTTTTTATCATACTGAAAGTCATCAACTAACGACCTATAGTATAAATAATTTGATGGATACTTGTGAAAGCAGATGGATGGTATTAAAAACGTTTTTCACTTCAATTTTTTTATTTCGTTTTTAATTTGAAAATCTTCAAACCTTATATGAAGATACTTGACACCTCTTTCGATCTCACACTCACTGTTGAGTAGAGACAATAATTTGTTTCTTTTACGTATCCTACGTATTTCTCTAGCTTAATAGTTTGGAAACTAACTCAAATATACCAATTTCCCATAAAGAACTTCATATATTATATTATATATATAATTTCTTTTTTACTTTTATTTACTTTTTCCTACGTATCCTACATATTTCTGTAGTTAAATAGTTTTGACATAACTTAAATATCCCAATTTCCATCAAGAACTTCATATATTCCACAATAAACCATTTAACTCGGGAACTTAATATATAATTAAGCAAACCACGATGTATAAACATACAAACAACCGTACATAAATATAATCGTTTAAACGATATATGGTAAGTAGATATTATTATCAGATCAATCAAAATAAACAGCTTTGTTGTCTAAGTGGTATTCATATGTAAGTATAACACGCTTTTAAAATCAAATCATTAAGAATTTCCAAACATATCTAAGCACTACTACTATAATGCAAAGAATTTATATTCAATGTTTATTAGAAGTGATAAGCGGGTGCCCTACTATTATTATTTTTCTATGTAAACCACTATTTCAAATTGAGTTCTTTTAATTTCATACATTATCTTATTCAGTGATTGCTAAAATATCCAAATATTTTGTTTAAAATTACAATTAAAGACGATATAAAATGCATAAATCGTCAATTTTCATAAAAGATATTTATTTCTAAAATACATAAACAAATTCTATTTATGTTTAGTTACGATATTTCTTCCCATTGGTCAATTAGAAGTTTAAAAATTCCATTTCTGATCTCCATTTCTGATCATTTTTTACAAGTTAATATTTTTTTCAAAGTCATTCAATCTCCAGATTCAATTGTTTTATTTTATATAAAGAAAGTCAACCGTAGGGTTGTTCTGTCACTCTGTTGTATACACCATGCTTTCCCAGCTCTCCTGCCACCATCGATCAAAATAGTATTGATAAAATCCTGTTCAATATCGCTAGCTGTATGTGTTGATTTTACTGTATTGTAACTATTGCTAATATTGCTATAGCATTGAATGCAGCAATTCCTGTAGCTTGCATTGTTGACATAAAATAAATGTCATTACCATGTTGTAATGCAAAACTTGCAGGAAGATCTTCGTCACGATATACTCAAATACTTAAAGCGATTGACAGCTATTTTTTTCGACAAATGGAGAAAATGTTTCCGCTTTATGCAGTTAGCAAATGTTGCTGATGACGATGTAGTTGTTGATGATAATGATAATCACAATATACCTTAAAATTAATAGTTACGTATTTATATGCAAAACAATACAAATTGAAAATGTGTTTATAAATTAATTTTGATATAGAAAAAAAAATGATGTTTAAATGCTTATTATTGCCCGCAGGTTACTACAAGTAAAAATTACTTTCAACTTTTGCCGATTTAAGACTTTTGTCAAGTAAAAAATATTTGTTAAAATAAAAAGTGAAATTTTGTTTATAATTAAAACATAGGTGCGGTGACATCTATAGACAATTACTTGGGAAAAAACCAATTCGGTAATTATGAATGATTCCGTGTACGAAAGCGATTATACACTATTATCATGTGTTTGTGAAAATCTAAGAAGTCCTTGACCACTGAAATCCCTTGAAAATTTTGCAGTTGCATTAGGTCCTTCACTTTGTGAGCAAATTTAATAATACTACTTTTTGAGTTCTATTGTAGACTATTTCTTCTATCCAGATGTGTTTGAGTAAATGGTACTGTTTCAGTTATTTGGTGAACTCTCTTCTATACATATATGTCCTAAGAATTTGATATATCCGTCATATTTAAATAATTTTACTATAATGTGATCTACACTTCGTTTGTTGTAAGTTTCACTTAACACTATATAGTTACTTACCACTAGTGTTCATTTAATATTCGTAATATTATTTTCAGCAGTAATATATAATACACCATTCAGATGATTGTTCCGATGTATATTTATAAGTTTATCAAAATACTTTTTTAAGCGGTACGAATTTATTGTCCCCGCTCTATTCTGTATCCATTTATCTAACAATATACTTAGTTGATGGTAAGCTTTTAAGTTTTTTTCGATTATTTGATACTTCAATTTCTTTTGCTTTTTCTTTATTACTTTAGTAACTTCTTGCTATTTTGAACGCCATCCTTATCATTCTAAGCAATTGAAAAACAATTTTTGAAGATTTAAGTCTGTCAAAATCTTGTCTATTTTATCCATCTAGCTAATGACATCTATTCTCCATAGAGTATTATTAATTACATCTATCTATTTCTTGCATTGATTACCTTTTCACTTGTTCCCCGGTAAGTAACTGCTGGTAAAAATGTTGCTTGTCTTGAGGCATCCTTACAATATGTCCAATACATAGACAATCCGGTGTTATTTTGTTATTAGAAAAACAGAGCTTTTGTTTCGCACGTAATTATTTTATTAACCACTTTTGAAACCCTAAAAGCGGTTCACTGTCCTATAGTTTACTACACTATGATTTACTAAATTATCGGAAATACTTTAACTATATATATATTTTTACAATAAATATATTATCAATGATCAAATATATTATCAATGATCAATCTAATTCATCAAATACACTTCCATTATTTTTAGCAGTTACCAATAAATTACAATATCATTGTGATAACATATATGTAGATGTGTACATACAATTAATCGGACTCAAATTTATTAGCAGGCTAAATGCAAAAAAGATTTAAGTGAACAATTCGTATATTATTACCAAACTTTATACACACATAATAATTATAGACAATTATTTATATTTCACTTCAATCACTTTCAATTCCTTTGAAACCTCATATGCCATCCTTGACATTATTTACATATAAAAAACAAATAATTGATCTAATCAACATGCAACAACTTCAACTTACTTAACTTGAACACCCGCTCGATGTACAGCATCTTTAAAATGCCATTTAAAATTATGATGATTTTATATTTCCAGAAATTTAATTATAGAACTGAAAAGGCAAATACCTGCATGAATACCTGCATGAAATGCACGGTATTGTATCTCACAGATAGGTACGCATAACTGATTGATTGGTTATAAAAAACCGATTGGCAAAATTTGAATCAATTTTACGTGCGCACCGCGAAACAAATAGGCAAAAGGTAAGACAAATTATAATGGATGAATCAAAATCCAACGAATGTTATTAGCTAGACACGTAAATTTGAAAGAAAAAACTTTAAATTATTTGTAAGAAAGATGAATACTTTTCAATTTACACACTAATGTAAAAGAGATTATTTAAATTTAATCAACAGCTTTTTATATTAACAAATAAGTACTGTACTAATACATTAAGACCGAAAAGCTTTCGGAAATTCTCATTTAAAATTCGCGCGCTGTATATTTTCCGATATTTTAAGTTTATGTAGTTTGGCAGCACTGTCCTTAATTACTATGCCAAAAATGAGCGCGATCTGTCAGACAGTTCGTTTACGGCAGCTGTTGAAACCAGTTCACCTCAGTAGGGCGTTGCGAAAAAAACAATGGAAAAAAATATTGAACAAAGAGTTTGCATCAAATTTTGTGTTTCGAACGAAATTTCGTGTGCAGAATCGTTGCGAATGCTACAAAAGGCTTATGGGGAATCAGTTTTATCGAAAACTCAAGTTTATGAGTGGTACAAAGCCTTCCAGGACGGTCGTACGACCGTCGAAGACATTTCGCAACGCACTACTGAGGTGAACTGGTTTCAACAGCTGCCGTAAACGAACTGTCTGACAGATCGAGCTCATTTTTGGCATAGTAATTAAGGACAGTGCTGCCAAACTACATAAACTTAAAATATCGAAAAATATACAGCGCGCGAATTTTAAATGAGAATTCCGAAAATTTTCAGTCTTAATGTATGATATGTGAACAGGAAAAAGGGTCGCGAAACGTCATACGAATTCTAAGTTTCCGCAAATCTTAATCACTATGGTGATAATAGTAGACTACTATAGTAAACATTTAAAGTACAAATAATCTATGCATTTTTTATAGATAAGTATAGGAATTTTTTAAATAGTTGTGTAAGTTAACTTGCCCAGATTAAGCTGAATAATCTGGGTGTGAGATGTGCAATCATTTTCATTCTCATTCTGAAAAGTTTAATAATAGATTTTAAATTAAACATTATCATACTTCTAAACATATCTACTACCACAAAGTAGTTTGAACCCGAAAAACCGTTTATTAAGTTCTAATAAATGAGTTATAAACAGAGCATGTTGAGCACTGTAGAGTGCGCGGTCAAAGTTCGGACAAGGTTAGGTTAGTTCGGACAATCGCACTATAATCTTATTCTGTGCAGTGTGAGCTGTAAGATAAAATAAACAGACAAATATGATATTAAGTGTAAATCTCTAAATTATATCCAACGAAAAATAGAATTTCGGTGTGGCTATAAATGGTACTCTGACTTGAAGCAAGCTTGCTATTTAAATATATCACTTTACTCTCTGTAGACTTTTCAACGATATTTATAATGTAAGTACAGCTATACCTCGTCTAATGGACACCTCGTACAACGGCAAACTTGCTTACCGTCCAACTGTATTTCTGGGACCATGTTTCGCTTAACAAAAATACCTTGTTTAACGGCAATGAAAAACTATACATTTTATTTAAAATTTTATTTTGGCTAGGTATAGTATAGTGTATGAGTTGCTTCTGAGTAAATAGCACTGAATCATTGAAATAGTTCAATTCAATACACGTGTTTAACGTAATGTGAGAACAATTAAACGACTCAGTGGTTTTCCAACCAGTGATCCGCGGACCACAGCTGATAAATAGGATGATGTTGTAAAAAAAGAGCGCTAGAAGCGGGATGTGCTGGTTATATTATAGATCACATCAGCCAACTTTTAAAAAACTACAGAGAACAGCTTATAAATGAACAACTGCTAGAGCTAGATGATTTAGAAAACTTCGATGAGGAAGAGGTAACCATATCAGATGATAGAGTTAAACTAAGATCGCAACTGCTGAATAAGTGTTTTGATAGAATTATTGAAGTACTTAGTGACTTTCTCAAGTTGCAGATTCACTTCCCTAGCAAAGCTCGAACGTTCCCAAAAAAGTTGAAGCTATGTAACCATATAAAGAAATTTTAAAGGAGCAGTAAAAGAAGTCATGTTAGCTGACTTTTCGTTTGATATTCGTTTTTTAAACAATCATGAATATATTTAAATAATTTATATAAGTAAATGAATATATATCAGATATAATGATTAAATGTAAGCGATTTCATTTTCTTGAAGTCGTTTTTGTTTTTTTGAACCTAATTTAATTATTTTTCATACATTTGTATGCAATTATTCGTTTCGTTTAACGGCATTTCGTTTTACGGCCAACTTTTTAAGAACGATCGAGGTATAAGTGTATATAGATAAAGCTGAGAAATTCTTGCTGGTTTTACTATAACGAGTAGCAGTTATAATACAACTGGGATAATTGTTCCTCAATTGAAAGTAACGTAAACAATATCTGCACAACTTCGAAAGGCCACGCCAAACTACCCCTATTCATTTA
>NC_051847.1:116139750-116243579 GCF_002237135.1 Teleopsis dalmanni
ATCTTTGTTGTTGTTATATGTGCCATTATAGATTAGCTCTAATTGAGAATATCATAAGGTGAAAAATATCTATCCTAAAAGATGGTGATAGTTCATTGTAATTTGGGAGTCAAACTCGGTTTTATTCTTTCAATCCAATTACTATAGTCTTCTAAATTGCTTATTATATGAACAAACTAGAATAAATGTGTCGTTAAATAAACAATCATAAACTTTTCAAGCCTGGCCCACCTTATGCTTTGTTTTATGTATCTAATATTAATTTACTGATAGTGTAATTGAGGGAAGTTTTATTCATTTGACCTAATATTGTTTCTATCATTAAATAAATAACCCATAGAGTAGGCTTTAAAAAGTAATTAATTTATATGTATTCGGGTTATACTACAAGTAGAAGCTTAGAGAAATGTGGATCATCAGGCATAAAGGCTTACCTGGAAAGGAAGAGGGTGATCTAGCAGCGAAATTTCCCACATACGTTTCTTACATCAGATTAACATGATAAAATTTCTCATTAATAACACAAAGAAGCAAAACTGCCAAGTTTTTCAACATCATCACCAAATCAAATTCCTGTTTTCACTGCTGAAAATCGAACACATTTTCATGTCCCACAAACACCTACTGTCAGATAGTCCCGAAAACCCTGCGGCTTCTGTAGTCGCATATTTTCCTTTCCATCGTTTGGATATCGACTACATTGATTTTTTTATACAGCAAAAAAAAAATTTAATTGTATATATATGTATATATTATTATCATTGCATAAATCTGTTAGTGTCATTATTAACTTATTACCAAACTGTCATTTGATAATAAGCTGCGAATACACAAATCTGCACTTAATTTATTATACTTGATTTAGGAGTTTCTTCTTAATTTCAAGGACGAAATATCTTGAATTATAAAGAACTTCATTCATCGCACATATATGCACCCAAAACTAATGGTTACACACCTAATGTCCCCTCCCAAAATTTTTACAAGGCTGACAAGAAAAACCTCGAGAGATGTCTTAGAAATGAATATCTAGGTCACACATTTATATTTTAAATGGATATATCACTGAAAAAAGTCCATAAACACCTTTTATTTAGATCGTAGTAAATATTATTATTCATACTTGACAAATTGTAACAAAATAAATGGATTCAAAAGAAAAAAAATCTCATGACTCGAATTCCATTGTATATTGTATATTATATATATTAATAGAAATTTCATATTATTTATTTATTGCGAATACGTATTAATACTTGAGCTAAACCTTGAGCACGTAGAGCATTGGAATCCTTAATAAGTCTGTAAGTTTCTTCGACACTCTTAATAGTACGGCTCTGTAAAAGATAGAGTATTATTTATATGACTCCACATAAAGCCACAGACTAAAAGGAAAATGGTTCAAAATATACTTACTATTAACTTAGCATCTAAATGGCTTTCCAGTTTAACTGCAAGGAGCCACAGATTGATAGCAAGTTGAAAAGTCTTTTCTTTACTTAGATCAGCAAAGCGTATTATACGTAAAAAAAGTTCCAAAGCTAATGTTGCTTGAGTTCGGAATTGCTGAGCAGCACCGAGCGACTTTAAGTTATTTAATATATATTCCACAACTTGCGAGCACATAATATTCACTTCATTTACGAATTTTGGATCATTTCCGTAGAGCTCATCATTGGAAATAACTGTAATTAAAGAATAGCTTTAGTTATTTTATATTCATATTTTTTAATAATAACTATTACTGATAAAAGTTATCAATTAAAAAAGCTTCTAAATGAAAAAAATGTCTGTACTTTTACTATATTTTTCCTGAACAGTTTGGACCACAAAACTCCAAAATCTCAATGATTTTAAGATATCAGTGATTTTTTTAAAGATAGCTTTGAATATTAGAATATTATATCTCGAGTTAAAGATGTTCGATTAGATCGCACAAGACTCCAAATTAAAAATTAAACAAGGAATTATTGGAGAAAATCTACGGATAAATACTAGAGCCTTAAGTAATTGAATGAATGCGTTAATATTTCAATTTTATCCTGTTTTGAATTTTCCTCAATCAATAGAATTAACAAAGTATGTTATACTAAGTTTTGACATATTTGAAATTAATTTTACCAAGATAATACAAAACAGAGTAAAACTGACATATGGGTAATTTCACTTAATTTATCCGCAAATTTTTATCAATCTTCATGTAAACAATAAGAATTTGGATAAAATCCTACATTATCTATTTTTGCATTCCGATTGAGCCAATTTTTGATTATTATTTTAGCTCAAAAAATTGACTTTTCTCATAAACTTTACCACATAGTACTTAAAATATTGAACCGATTGGAAGACAATGTCAGAAGCGATTATTGGGGAGATTTCTTCAATGTTGGACCAATTTTCTAACTTCAAAGCTACGTCCAAAACTTTTCAAAATTCATATTTTGAAAACCAGTCAATAACGAAATTTCCTAAAGTAAATTTTAATTTAAATTTTATTAAAAACAGCGTAATTCAACACAAAGTGCAATTTCAAGCCTATAAAGTTAAAATGTTGTCTTTATTATTATCTTTATTATTAGAAAGCTTATGATCCCTTTCTTACAGGAATCATGATTAAGCCTATTCTAATCGTGTAATCTCCAATGTTTTTAGGATTAATATCTGTTAACCGTTTTGGTTTTATTGAACGACTTAAATAATAATTGCATGGGCGATTGGAAAGTACGAAGTCGTTTGATATAATAATATATGTAATATATTAAAAATTAACATAGTCTAACTTAAAAGATTAGTTGCAATAGGAAATAATGTGGAAAAATTATATTAATAAATATGCATCTGTTTCAATTATTACATCGCAGAGATTGCTAGATTTTTTCTAGACCAACTTCTTACGTAACGTTTAATGTTAAAAGTATAAATCAGAATGACAAATAAATAATTAATTAAAATCATATTTTTGTTCCTAAAAAAGTTAGTTGTGATGTTTTTCTAACTTACAGAACAGATAAAAGATCTGCAGTTCCTTTCTTACGTAATTAAGGTATGACACACGCTTTAGCACGTTGCCACGTCTAGAGCATTGTATAAAATTAATATAGTAGAATATTTGGTCTAGATTGCTAAGAGAATAAAATTATACTGATCAAATGAGCGAGATGTGAAATACTGAATATAAAGCAGACGACTCTACAGTTAAATTGGTCTAGAAATATAAGGCTCAGTTGTTCTTACTAAGAAATCCAAGAAACCCAAAACCAATTTTGTGTCTTGTATTCTAATGTGTATGTTTTTATAAAGAGAAATATTAAAAAGGATCATCCTATTAATATTATCCTAGTAATATGTGCTGATGTATTTTTATACTTTTTCACGTCATTATGCTCGCACTGCAGTGCTGTTGTTTTCTCGCTCTCTCTACTAAAAAAAAGTACCGTGGTACATTGGCAGAGTTACTTTTATTATTAAAAGAAACAAATAAAAAAAATAATGAAAATAATGGGTCGCTAATATCTCAATTTAGCTGATGCTAAAGGAAAAGAATGTCGTCGTTTACAAAGACTAAAATCAAATGCAAAACGTAAAGATCATATTCATTTTTATAAACGTATCGAAAATTTAAGTTTGGAGACAATTGAAAACAATAGAAATCAAAAACGTGTTGAAGAAATTTTTTAGAGGAGCGAATTCAAGAAAAATATAAACAACAACGTGATTTATATCTAAAAAAATAAAATTAAACCTCAATGTTTAAAGTTGTACGTACATACGAATATAAGGGGGTTTGGCGACCGAAGCTCCATGGGAGCAGAGCCCCTTAGTTTTTTAAAAAAATGTACAATGTTTATGATATGTATTTCTTATTTTAGGCATACTAAATAATAGGCTAGTATTTGACCCATAGGTGGATAGTTTTTAAATATTAATGAAAGTAGTTTCGTATTGAAAACCTAATTAATTACAAAATAATAAATTAAAGCAAAAATTAATTATCAGTGAAAATTAATGATGACTTATAATAGTTACTTTAATCAATTTTGATAAAAGCCAAAATATTAATCAAATACATTTATTTTTACCATTTGGAATGTGATATGGAAATTCGTCCAAACTCTGCACATAAAGTAGATCTAATGCATGTAAATATACAGTGGTCGGTCCAGAACTTTGAAGTTCAAATGGAAATTTATTTAGTACATCTAATAGTAAGCGAAAAAGGTATAGAACACCTTGTTCTGGACTATCCTATAAAAAAAAAACTATGAGAATAATATAATATATGAATATTATTTTTGGAAAAACCATTATACGAAAATCTTACGGGCACAACTACTAAAGTAGCTAACATATTGCACATATATGACACCAAATATGTTTCTAGGCTCTTAACTTTGCCTTCAATTTCAACAGATCTTGGCAGTTCAGATACAAGTAGTAAAGCAGCTTCAAAACAAGCATCAGCTAGAAGTCAAAGGTCGAAATTAGATAATATTCTTATTCACAAATTACGAACCTTGTCCTAAACAGAGATTCAACAATGCAATTTGTCCACTTAATAAATATAAATCCATTTGTACATTGATTGCTGTGATACTGGGTATGGTAATGAAGCAGAAAGCAGCACAGGCTTTAACAAAAGCAGCAGTTTTCCGTGTGTGTTGTCCTTTAACGATTTGTCTAGTTTCAATTGCCAATTTGTTGACTGCATGCACTAGAGTAGAATAAACAGCGTCAAGGTTTGGAAAAGCGCCTCGAGCTTCTACATAAAAACTTAATTGTTGCTCAAAATCATGTCCAAAATTAACCTTCCGTATAAAACTACTGATCAGGTTAGCTATTTGGCGTCTTTCATCCTCTACAGTCAATGCACTAAAATAATAGGTTTTTGTTACGAATTTACTGAACAAAGAGAGTTACTTACGTTACATAGTCATTCAGTATTTTTCCAATATACATTAGTGAATTAGTTACTATAGCATCGGAAGTGTAGTCTCTACTATTGCGCTTAAAAATTGTGAGAATATTTTTGCAAACTTCAATCTTAACAGATTCTTTATGAAACAAGTCCAAGTATGGTAAGAAATGTTCCTATAAACAAAGGAAGGACGCATCGAAATTTTTGTACGTATATGTCGTTCTTTGCATACCTGTATAAGTAGCAACTCAATATCCTTATAGTTTTGCATTATTTTATCGAGTATATTCTGCAATTGTGGATAATGTTTTTCATAAGCTTTACCTATACTCATGCGTGTATTGATATTGCCCAGAAAAATATTGACCTCTGTGACCTGCAATTAAGAAAAGTCGCTTATTAATAATATTCCTTGAAGGGAATACTTAATTAAATTACGGAGAAGTTCTCAGCTACAAATTGTGCCCAAGCTTCAACACAATTTATATACTCTTTGGGATCAGTAAAGGTATTAATAGTATGAAATGAAGCATTTAAAAAAGATATACGCTGTTCCTGTAGTGGAGGACAACGACAAACACTTTTTCCCAATGCACGAAATAATAGTCCTTTTGAAGTACCATCAGTATTTGTATTACCCAAAATTTTCACAAATTCCATAGCATTTGCTGCTATATACTCCGATTTGAGCGCATTTAAGATAGACATCAAGAGTGGACCACTAAGTAAAGAAAACACAGTTTTTCACAAATCAACATTGAAAATATTAACATAGTTACTTATTTTTCGTTTCCTTGCATTTGCTCATGATATCCTCGACATAAAGATTTGTTTTGTGTATAAGTGCTTGAAGTACAAAATCCAATGCTGGTCCATACAATGACAAATATGTATTGATATCAATGCGCTGCCGATTTATTTCAGAACGTATTGAACCACTGAATATCTTTAATTGATTAAAAAATTTTTAATTTAGAAATTGGGGAAATTACAAATAGTATTAATATAGTATAAATGTGCTTACCATGTAATAAACGCTTAAAAAATTTTTAAAATTTTCATAAATATATTCTTTATTTGGAGTCACAGTTAGACCCACACGTACAAGATAACAACGTGCATATGCAGCTACCAATGGATCTCCTAAACCTCTTATAATGTTTGTAAGTCGCATGAGTATTTTTTCGTAATCACTGTAACATATACAAAATGTTTTATAAATAAGTTTTATAAATGTTTATAAATAATCAAAATAATTGTTTCACTTCTTTATTAGTCAACCTAGTAGTGGACTGAAGGATTTTAAATGACGCTAGGTCATATTTTATTCAGTGCAATGATAACAGCATCAAATCTATAACTGCAAAATGGATTTAATGTCTTAAGTTTATTTAGTAATGCAATACTTTGATTTTCCAAAGGGATCAATCAATTATCAATTTGAATACGAAACAGTATTGAATAAACATTTTTAACATTATTAGACCTTTTATGTTTTTCCAAATAGAAATAAGTACTGGGCTTCTTGTTATTTTCGTACTTATAATGACCAGTATTGAACCTAACACTGGTCCCGAAAACACCCTTTTAACATTGCATTGTACACGACCTTAGAATCTAAAGAAATCAGACACTATTTGTCGATTTCTAGTTTGGATTATTGTACAGATTGGTATGGTATAACATTTCGAGTGTTTTGCTTTAAGCTTTTTTCGTAATGTGAAATACCTTTACTGTAGCAGATTACTAGACACTATTTTATAAAACTTCTAAGAATGGCCGGCACTACGTCCCGGAGACACTCGTCAATTACGATAACAAAGTGACATTCAGCACCCTTCAAAGGGAATCAAAGGGACACAAGCAGGTCCCTGCGGGTTACAACAACACTATTCTATAATCACAACAAATGCATTTTATGCAGATCCATGTACATATATAAGGTTATGTAGCCATATTAACCAATATCGATTTTGTGCGGAAAGGTCTTAAGTTTCGGCTATATGGTTTTGGATTAAGTTCGTGTATTAAACAATTTCTTATTTTACTTTGTTGTTACGGTTACGATTAATTTGTTAAAACAAATTTTTTGTTTTTTTTTTTAGTGTAATCAGCCACTAAATCATCTTATTGCGTTACAACAATGTTATCAACTTAAATAACTTTTAATTATTGGAATTGAATAATTTACTTAAGTAATATCCTTGTACTCCATTCTTTATTAGTAGATACTCACCAGTCTGCTAAAAATTCATAACATTTAATAATGGCCATTTCCACATATAATCTTGGAATGAGTTCACGTATGGAAGCAATTTTAAAAAACCAATTCTGACAAGTCTCTCTCGCACTTTCACGCATAATCTCTGGAGTCACCTTTTTATTTCTTTAAATATTAAAATATCTAGTTAACATGTTTATACCAATGCCATATGCCCAATGTATGATTAAACTACAGTAGCTGGTTACAGTAGCAAGAAATGTAAAAATAGGTTAAATAATTACAGTATTGTAGTATTGCGTACGATGACCCGATAGTTGATGGCTTCAGAGAGTGACAGTAGTTATGTACTGCAGTCAACCAGTGTAGTTTAATCAAGCGTTGGGCATTAAAATTAAAAAGCTTACTCGCTCGTCCCTTTAGCACATTTGCCGTTTAAGCGGTCATAAACAAGTTTGCCAAATTGATCTAAAATATCTGTAATGAGGACAAACTGGCTTGGATAAAATTGCAGCACAGTTGTGTCAGCCAACATCTTTGAACATTGAATAACAATTTTTAAGGCCTTAACACGTTGGTCGCTATGCCAGGACTGCACCAGCTCTTGATTAAGTTGCTCAATGCGTTGTATATACTCCTGTTGTGTTAAATCCATCATATGACGCATAGAGCTATCTTCGAAATTATCCAACTGCTCCAAACGATATTTAACTTTATCAGCTACAACTGTTTGAGCCTTAACTAGAATGAAAGAACTTCGAATGATGATGTGTTTTTAATATAAACTGTACTGACTTGTGTCCGAACCAGCTACACCAGTTGATAGGAAACTAGTTGATATTGATAATTTTTCGGATGTGGTGAAACGATTTAATATGCCCAAACGTTTTGAACTCCAATTGAGCGCATCATCTTCCAAGATATCCTTCTCACGTTTAAGTGTTTTTTTCTGAAATGTTTCCTAAAGATATTAAGAGAAAATTAGTTCATTTTAAAATTTTGATGTTAATATCTGCTACATACATATTCTGTGGCCATTTGTGATAATGGATCCATCAATTCCTGTTCTTGTCGTACAAATTGTGACAATGGGTCGGTACCGTCTAACGCCATTGACAAGGGTTCTGCTAATAGTGAAATATTAGATGAAGCACGGCTGCTGGTGTTACTACCAAAGCTTGCTCGTTGATTGTTGCGCGTGCCTTTGCTATCAACGACCTATAGTGAAAGTAGTAATTAAAAATATAACGCTCTATATTTGCTATAAGCCCTACCATCACTGTTTGCAATTTAAGCGGATGTTCGTAAGTTTGATGGCCCTGTAATTCATTTTTGGTAATTTCATATGAACGTGGCACACATTCCCTATTAAATAATATACATTTTATTTGTGTGTTAATCACTAAATTATGAAATATAAATTAATTGATTTATTAATGTTGAATATCATTCATATTATTTTAAATCCTTTGGAGCAAAACTCTTACATGTAACTTAAATACACATAATGTATATATAAAGTAATGATCTTCAGCAAACTCTTATTAATGTGATATATTTTTTCTTACCAGTCGCTCGCCATTTTCAATATTTTTAAATATATTTAAATTCTGTTTTTTATAACTTGCACTATTTTTTTTTATTTACATTTCTTAAGTTGTTATTTCAGCTGTCATTCACCGTATATGCACCGCATGTATAGTACGTTAAAAAAGTGAAACAGCTGTTTAGGTTGCTGAATGTTATTTTTCGCCGTAATGTGAAATTTGTTGTGAGTGAATTACTACAGTAGTACAAAACTCAAAATTGTGTGTTATTTTTGAGACCAAAATTTTAGCAATTGAATCAACTGTTACGTATACATAAAAATTATTTTTAAATAATTTAAATAAATAAAAATTTGTAATATGTGAATAAATTATTGAGAAAAGTTTCAATTACAATAGAGATATTTACACTTTGCTCTGTAATCTGGTATCGGTAAAATGATAATATGACAGGTGTAAGCCAAAAAAATGTTCCTCTGTGGTTTAATACGGCATTTAACTGGCCAAAAATGGTTCATTTTGGTCAAAAATCGAAAATGAAAACCAAATGGCTCATTCTTGCATACAAAATTTCAAGGGCGAATGAGCCATTCCATCGGCGAATGAGCCATTCCAACGTCGTTGGGATGCATTCAAACAGAATGAATGCATCCCAACGACGTTCCAATGCGTTCCAAATATGTCCCAAATGCAAAGGAATACATTGAACAGAAACTCCAAACGAGACGCATAGATCTCATTTATAAGAAAAGTTTGCATTGCTGACTCTGTCGTTTGGGGTAGACTGGCCAGTGTAAATTTCAGTTATATTAGCAGTATTTCTGCTGAGTGCGAGAGAGCCTCAAACTATGAACTTAGGCTATGACCATGCATATTTAATAGAACTAGTGGATGGCAAATCCTGACTCAGTATACTTTCGAGGCCTATACCAGTTCTAGAATAACGGCTTAGAGCTATTAAGTCTGTTTATTAATCTTACTTCGCACTCATATGTGTTGCAATCTTTAATTATGTGATAGCATTATATATATATATTTTTTTTAATAATATGAGAGTAATATATATATTGAGATACAATAACATTTATTGTATCTTCTTTTACAATGAGACTAGCAATAAGTTTTAAAATCTTATCACTAATTACATAATATTACAATTTTTTATTTTAAGTAAACATTGTATAATATAAAATAAAATTAATAAACCTTATATCACGGACCTAACTTAAATCAATGGGTTAAACTTCATTGAAGTGAATGGTAGGTGGTTTAAGTAGACAATAAATCTTTGTCGGATTATTAAAAATAGAAAAATGGGATTTTTACTTAAAGCTATTGAATTTTAATTAACCGGTAGATGGTTAGCTCTTTTTAAGCAGGAAGTAATGAATAGAAGTACTAGATTCTTTTCTAAGGGGTTAACATGTTCTGTCAGCCTTTTATTGTATTTTTTTCTTATATTGTCAAATTCTGTTTTAATTAAGGGAATTTTTAGATCTCGGTGGATACTTTTATTCCTAATATACTATGGGGCACCAGTGAATGTTCGCCGTATTTTTGACTGAGCTCTTTGGATAATTTCAATAGTTTAAGCACTAGCATTACCAAATAGCTGGATACCATAAGTCCATATTGGTTTTATGATGCTGTTATACAAGAGTACTTTGTACTCCATGCACAGGGAGGATCTGTTATTAATGAGCCAGTGCAACATAGAGGCTTCAAATTATACATATGTATATGAGAAGCGTTTTCTCATATTACATATATAGGCAAATAATTAATTTAGGATCTTTTTCTCAATTTTAATCTTAGAAAGATTAGCAGACTATAATGTATTCTGTATCTAACCGTCATTTTAAGGTATTCACTTCATTATAGCTTTTTATTGATTCAGTAAACAGAAACGCTTTATTTTATAAACTCAGTAGTATTGGCATGTCCACCAAATTTATCAATGTTCTATCCAGTTTATATACCGAAAATCGTGCTGCTGTATGGGATGGGGAACACTTGTCAGAGTGGTTTGCTACTGTTTCAGGAGTTAAACAAGGTTGCGTACTCAGTCCGATTCTATTCTCAATTTATATAGACGATGTGGTTACACATCTATCTGGAGGCGCATTTATAAATGGTGTAAATATTAAAGCTCTTTTGTATGCAGACGACATCGTTCTCCTAGCAGAAAGTCCCAATTGTCTACAAATTATGATAAATGAGCTACACAGTTACTGTAAGCTATGGGGATTAACAGTTAATATTGAAAAGTCAAAAGCACTAGTATTTAAAAAGCATCACAGGCGGTATACAAATGAAGAAGTATGGACATTAGGCGGAGAAAATGTAGAAATCGGTTAGGAATACAAGTATCTTGGAACATGGATGTATTATAATGCTATATTTAATAGACACTTAACTGAAAAATTGAGAGAAGCTAAAAAAGCTATTAACTGCTCTTGGAAAAATATATTTGAAAATAAAGATATACCGTTCAAAACAAAATTTCAACTCTATGAATCTACTACTAGATCAATAATGTGCTATGCGGCTCAGGTATGGGGAGTGCTACAATATGAGGAAGTTGAAAAACTTTTACGATTTTTTGTAAAAAAAATATGGAGATTACCACTTAACACACCCAACCGAATGATTTATTTGGAGACTGGCTTGTCACCTCTGTACTTGTACACTTTAGAAATCCACTTCAAGTATATGTTAAAAGTTTGCAACATGGAAAGCTCGCGGTTACCTAAAATATTAGCTATATCTCTAATGCAGGAGAAGAGTCACTATTTTAAAACGTGGACTGAATTAGCATCGGTTCACCGTGAACCGCTGATAATCGATAACATACATTCGTGGAAGCATTGGCAGCAAAATATATTAGTAAAAATCGGTATTGCGTTTAGAGAAAAGTTCGTAGCAGAAAGTCGACAAAGCTTAACTCGTGTTTTACACAGGCAACTTAATTATGACCTAGGCAACAACAGTTACTTCGCAGATCGTTTTAGCGCTGAAGCAATTGGATGTATTTTCAAAACTCGAGGAGAACTGTTAAAGCTCAACAACGCTCCCTATATGAACTCGTCAGACCCGAGATGCACGCTGTGCAATACTGGAGAAAAGGAAGATGTAATACATTTTCTTAGTAAATGTCCAATTTTAATGGAGCTACGGGTAAATTATTTTGGAAAACAAACGTTAGATATTAACGAATTAATGAGGCTGCTAAATGGTGAAAACTGGCATATGTTATCGATCTATGTGAAAACGGCGTCTCGTTATAGAGAAAATATTATATTAGAGGCATTTTAACTCTCATAAGCTGAAGTTCGTAAAAAAACACAAATCCAAACCCGATTGACGGCAAATGCCATAATCGTATAAGGATAAAATTAGATATTATGTAAATGAAGTTAGGTTTTTCTTATTAGTTTTCTTATAATTATTTATAATATTTATGTTTTATATGTTATAAATTATTGAAAATGTTAATTTTGTAAATGTAAATATAACCTAAATTTAATAAAAGAAATACTACTACTACTACTTATAGCTTTTTACTAATTATGACTTCAAGTTACTTAAATTTGTTGGATAGTGGTGTTAAGAGGAAAACTGGTCTGCACCTTTACACCATCTCGATATTAAAAGCTATTTTGAGGTAGCAGTCTACGAAAATTGTCCTTCATTTAAAATAAGAGCAATATCTAAGTAGCCCCATTTTTTCCACTTGCTAATAAAATTTTATTTATTTACTCATCTAAAAATAAAATGAAAACGTTTAGGTTTGTATTTAATGCATACATTTTTTATTTTAGTTAAATACAAAAATTTAGTAACATGTATTGTATATTGTATAAACATATTGATATACAGATATGGAGTTCTTTACACTTTTTACATATTTATGCACATTTTTTATCTTAATAAGTTGTAAGATTATTTAGGGATATTAAAGAATTAAATTTAATATTACATAAGCAAACTTTTTTATATAAAAATGACTATATTGCCTTGATGAAAATGTCAAGGAGTATTTCTAGGCTTTGCTTACATACATACATGTACAGGCATTGATACAATTACTTTCTATATATACAAATTAATTAAATTGTTAATTGGTTCTTTTATTATCATTTCGTCATTAATTTACTACAAATAAATTAATGCAATGAATTTGTTTATATTTTTGTGCATTGTTTGTTGTTCTTATATCGTTTCAGTACACTTAGAGAAAACAGCTTAAATTGATTTACATATAAAGAAATACAACGAAAATTAGAATTTGATTCAAATAGAACATTTTGTAGTTTTGTAACTTAATATTTTATAAATTCAACTCAAAATACTGAAAATTTTTAATGAAGTTCGAAATGAAGTTTTGTGTACTTTTTTTCAATAAAATATAAACATTGTCAGTCTTAAAAGTAAAGCTTAGTTAAAGTTTATTTTTAAATTTAATTATAAGAAAATTTAAATAAAGTCCAAACAGTAAATAATTTATTGATATAATAAAATTGATTGCTCCTTTAGGACTAGGATATAATTGCGATTTAAGATACTAGATTAAGGGTAATAAATACAAAATTGTTTATTTACTAGTAGTTAGTGTTATTAAAAACCGATGTGAGACTCCTCTAGTCCATGGGAAGAAAGTATGATAACAACACCAGCGAAGAGTAGAAATGAGTTAAGGTATGTTTGATAGGAGTTGTAATAGTTTGCAAAATCGTAATATGGTTTATTTTCCAGTAATGCGAATCGTTTATAATCATTTTTACATCGAGTATATAGTTTTTAAATAACCCCGAAATATTTAGTAACCAGTAATTTCTATACAATTGTTTATTATATATAAATTAAATAGTGTATAAATAATTCTGTTTTATATAGTGGTCCTGAAGCCTTATTCGACATATTTATTTTAAATTACTGTTTTAATATGATTTTAATTATCTAGTTGTTGTTATTTTATATATTAGTTGGTGTTTCTAAGATGTAAAGATATGTAGGCTAAAATTGATTCAAATTTTCATTCCCATACTCGTGCATTTATAAACAAATTAGAAAGTTTCTAGTTCATTGTTTTCATAATATTAAAAATCTTTTTAAAGGTTTTTTAAAGGTCTATATAAATATAGCCAATGTTTCGAAGTTTATTTGACTTCTTTCTCAGGACGGAGCATTGTTACAACTGATTTATTTACGGCTTATTTTCGTGCACATAACCCATTAATAACATTAATAGTATTATAATAGTAATATGTTTGAAATTACAAAAGTCAGATACAAAATCTAGGATTTTATGAAGAAAGTTGTTTTACTTTAAGAAATTATTGTTATTTTCTTATTGAGTTACAAGGCATGGAATATTTTTTATAAAAACATTTATATTCTTTATATATTATTCAGTGTATATGTTTTAGTACATTTGTTTTATTTATTTAAACATCATTGTGTTATAAACTATTATATTCATTATTTCATTTTATGAAATGTATTTATTATTTAGTAATTAACTTATTTTTACATATATTAACGACGGTTCTTTTCCTCTATTTGATCGCCATTACCTTCTCTCTATTGTATTAAAAAAGTATCCACCTCTTTCATCTCCAAGAAACTATAGTGTAATATGTATTTATTAAAGTCAGAAGAATTTGTCTGTCAAATATTTGATTCACTTCTATAAATATATGTTAAATGACCAGTGGAGTATATAACATAGAACAAGAGAAAGAGGGGGATTTTGGGACTTAACCTCTTCTCACTTCTAAAATATTTCGTAACATTTTACAATACATACGAGTATAATGTGATGTGATATGAAGATGTGAATAATATACTATTATCTGTAAAGGACGAGATTACTTCTGACATAATAGAGAGGTGACTTTGGTGAACGAAAGGAGGAAGCTCATTTTTTTATTATTTATACACATATATTATTATAATTTTTTATTATTTAATATATTAATTTATCAAATGTTTTTATTAAATATAATAATTAGGCCACAAAAATGGCACAATTCATTTTCATTTAAATTTCACTTAAAATATTTTTCTAACAATATTAATGTATTATAATATACATGATAAAAATGTTATTTTTTACAAAATATATAAATATATATACATATATAACAACAACAAACATACATAAACAAAAAATATTTAAATATTTTCAGTTAACTATAATTAAATTAGAAATAAAGCTATGAAACTGAATTCCTTTAGAGTTCCATCCATATTATTAGTGACCAGGATTTATCTAATTTCTGCATTCATTCACAGCTTAATTCCAAATAACAACAGCAAAGTACATAACATTTAACAAAACAGTTGTGTTGGTAGCAATACACCAAAATATTCTAAAAAAACCTAAGAAAATTGGAAAAATTATTATATTCGTATATAATATATAAATATATGAGTAATGCAATATGAATTATTATGTACCCACCTTACTTGATATTAGTTTAAAGACATAAACTTGCTTTTTTATACAACTTGTACCGTTGCAAATGCGCTGAAGGTAACTTTCTTTGGAAATTCAGGTCCTGGAGAGCCACGTGTTTTTATAACTGGTTTCAAAGGTTGACGTGGTTTAAGTGAGAGTAGACCAGCCGATGCGGCTAATTCACGTAAACGCTGTGAAAAACCGCTTGAACTGTTAGAGTATTCTTTACTCGCACTTCCAGCCCCATCTATACAATCACTACCCTCGACATTTGCTGCTGTACCTTGATGTGCTGCCGGTACACTGGCTATAGTCGTTGCTGGATGTATGCGATAGACTTGGCCTGTTGTTGTTGGATAAATGAGACTAGTGGCGCCAGGTGGTATTGCACTTGAAGATACAGTTCCGTTGGAAGTCGTTGGTGTTATATAGCTGTAATAAAAAAGTATTTAATTAATTTATTGTTGAAGACATCTATATATAAAGTTTAAGCAAATACATTTTTATGAATTATACATTTTTATCAATAATGTTCTGCTTATTTTGATCACAATTTGTTTATTTTGTTCATAAACCAATTAATGTGTTAAAATCAATGTTTAACGCTAAAATTTTAAAATGCCACTTAAAGCTTGCTCAAATGAATTTAGTCATAAGTAAATATTATTCTATATTTAGGGTTATGTATATATGTAGATATATTTTGCAAAACAGCTATTGACGTTCCCTACATTATCAACAACCTCGTGTGATTATTGCAACCTGTGTATCACATGCTTTTGTTGTTTTGTGTTAACATTTTAAAAATTGTTTATTGTTTTCATTCTTATATGGACAAAAAAGTTCATTGTTTATTTAATTTGTTAACAACTTCGTTAAACTGTAAACAATTTGTGCGAATTATATAAATTTTTGATAATTTGTTTGCAATGATCTGTGAAAAGAAAAATGGGCAGATCGATAGGTTGTTGAAATTTACTTCGAAATCAACGAAACGGAAATATCTGAACGTCTTTGAAATATCTCCTGCTCTTCCAGAAAGTAGAAAAACAGGCAATAGACATTATCAAATACGATAGGTGTATTAGTGTGGTATGGAACTTATGTAGACCTATAAAATAATGTTAAGTAGGGTTGCTATTTCTAATCTTTACATCAGTTAAATTAGTTGCTAGCTTATCAATTTCGACACTTCTGACACTCCTATCCTTCTTAAGGGTAACCATATGCAGTCTCTTGATAGAATCAAAAGCTTTCTCGTAGTCGATGAATACTGCATATAAAGTGCTGTTGAATTCAATGCATTGTTCAATAATGACTCGCATACTATTAATGTTGTCAATGCATGAACGATTTGGCCGGAAACCCTATTGTTTTTTGCGAAGTTGTGCGTTGATTGGATCTATAATGCGATTTAGTATTACTTTGTTAAAAACTTTGCTCACTGCTGGGTCTAGTGCTATTCCTCAGTTCCTTCAGTTGTTGCAGTCAGAGAGGTTACCCTTTTTTGAAATTTTTACTATTATCGATTCTTTCCACTCTAAAGGATTTCTTCATTGTGCCAAATATTTCTAAAGAGAGGATATAACATATCAGTTGTGCAATCGACATCAGCTTTTAAACATTCAGCTGGAATATTATCAACGCCAGCAGATTTACCATTTCTTGTTTAGTTAGAGGTTCATTACATATATTGCGTAATGGTCGACTTGGTTGACCAATTTGCGGCAAATCGTTATTAGTTGTTAACACATTGAAACTCTTGGTAAAATGGTCGCGCCACATCTTTAATTGATCCTCCTCCATAGTTATAGAGTTTTCCTTGCTATCTTTTAAAGGCACAGTTCGATTGTTGTTGTCGTTGGATAGCTTTTTGGTGATATTAAATACTTCTCACAGATCGCTTTAAGATGCTGCTGCTTTCGCTTCGCTATCCAATTTGTCGTAGAACGCTCTTGTATTTGCTCTTGCTTGTCTTTTTATTTGTTTAGTAAGTGTGGCGATCTCTCTTCGCAGTGCCACACCATTTCTTAGGTTTTCTTTACTCAGTAGCATCTCTTTTTTGTCTTTATGGTTTCAACTAATTGCCAGAATAATACGCTTAGCCATTCTCTATTATTTCTCGTTTCTTTTCCTAGCACCTCTAAAATGGATTGTTTTGCATTTTCCCATAGATTATATATATCTATTGCATTGTTTATTTTGGAACATTATTTAAATCTAGTGCGAATTGATTGAGACAAGTTTGACTTAATATTACTCTCCTGAAGTTTATGGATCTAAAATTTGTTCCTGCCAATCATATTCTTACGAGCTACCGATATGATTTTTAGTCTCATTTCTGCTACAATATGGTAGTGGTCGCTACCTATTTCCACACTAGATTTATTTCTGACATCGAGTAGAGTGTGAGTTAATCGCTTACTGACACATATATAATCTATTTGAAAATTTTGATTTCTCAGTGCCGGATTAGTCGCAGTCAACGTTATTTTATGTATGCCTTTGTGGATGAAAAGAGAACCGGCAATCATAAATCCATGGTTGAAGCATGTTTCTATTAAGAATTCGCCATATTCGTTTTTTTCTCCAATTCCATGTTTTCCGATCACATTTTCATTTTCCGTATTGAGGGCCCCTATACACGCATTAAAGTCACCCATCAATATTACCAGGTCGTTGCGATTAATTTGTATAAGCGTTCTATCTAACAAACTGTATAATTGTTCTTTGGCTTCAAATTCACTTTCTTCTGTTGGAGCGAAGTATTTGATAATTGTTATTTTGATTCTATCGATTTTTAGAAATCATTCGCCCTGTTATGATTCTTTCCGATATTGGATGCCATTTAAGTAAAGCTTAAATGGCAAAATGAAATATATGCCAACGCCGTTAACATGGGGGTCGTCCAAATTACTCATGCCAGAATATACCACCAGATCACCATCAGATAATTTGTATAAGCGTTCTATCTAACAAACTGTATAATTGTTCTTTGGCTTCAAATTCACTTTCTTCTGTTGGAGCGAAGTATTTGATAATTGTTATTTTGATTCTATCGATTTTTAGAAATCATTCGCGCTGTTATGATTCTTTCCGATATTGGATGCCATTTAAGTAAAGCTTAAATGGCAAAATGAAATATATGCCAACGCCGTTAACATGGGGGTCGTCCAAATTACTCATGCCAGAATATACCACCAGATCACCATCTGCAGGTCGCTTTTCGCCGGAAGTGTTCCAACTCATTTCACTTATCATTGTTTTAAGTGGGTTTAATATCATTTCGGGTCATTAACGAAAAACATAAATATAAATATAAAAATATAAATATTAAATATAATAATATAAGCAGATCTATTGCTAGCATGTTTAACATACGCTTTGCATATACTGCAAAATCAATAATATACGAGTACAATCTCCAACAAAGGTTTCCTATTCAACAGTTTTTTTTTTACAATTATTTTACAATTATTTTGTAGATATCTAAATATCATTGACTCTTGCCATATTGAATTTAACCATTCAGCAGAGGACGACTTCTATAGATGTTTGAATGAGATATAATATATTAATATGTTCTTTTATTATATCTCATATATACCCTACATACAGCGCGTCTTTATGTCTATCAATATGTGGTAATTTTTAATCTGTCATATTAATACGAGTATGTATTGATTTTCTTTCTGAACGTTTTATTTGGCAATAATGATGAAACTTCATATTTATTAAAATTTTTGTGACCAAACTGAGTTTTATATGTAAATTGTTCATTCAATTCATTCAAATCTCGAAACCGGCTTTGATTGTCGTCGACTTAAAAATCAGGAATAAATTTTTACTTTTTAATAAAATCCAAACACCATAAAATCTGAACTTAATTTAGGCTCTTAAAACATGTTTCTCTAACTCTAAGTTTCACTTAAAAAAAAGTAATTACCTTATTGAAGATATTTAGATTTCACCTTCAGTTAGTATTTACATTTTCATTTGTTTTTCTTTTTAAATTAATTAATATATATTCTTCAAACAAAATTTGTCATTTTGAAATTTTTCTATATAATCATTAGGGTTGAAAATTATAACAACTAATCTTACAATCATTAAATTAGGGCTATGTTTAGTGGAAGAACACAAAAAAAATATAACTTCAAAATATTAATTAGGGCTTGTTTTTTTTAAGAGTAGTAGATAGCTTGTGATAATATTGTCAGTATCCTCTTTCCCGACTGTTAAACATTTGTGTATCCTTTCTCTTTCTATTATTATTTCTATTATTTTCCGCTATGTGTTTTGTTTCTACAATGTGTTAAACTAAACCCTAATTCAAATTAGATCATAGATACATTTTTACAACTTAAATAAAATACATTTATTGCATAATAGTTTGGAATAAATCAATTATAGATATTTTATGTTTTCACATTGCAGACATTCTGTCTGATGCATTTCTGATCAATAATTATTATAACAAACACACATATAAGCAGTTATAGTTATTAGTGACAGTATCAGTGTTGTTTAGCGTGGGTACATGCTTTGACGGCTTAAGGCCACGGTGCTCTATAAATACATGTATCATTGGAAATTCAAAGGAATTTCCGCCGGTAATAATGAAGTTACGTGTTCAGGATATAACTTCTACCTCTGTATAATGCGAGGCCTACCAATAATTCTGCTGATCTTTGGGTCTCAGCACCGGGTGATGAATACGCACTCCACGCCGAGTGAATGATAAACAAATTTCAATCATTCAATCCGCGTAAGTTTGTGTACTAACCACAGCCACTACGAGTCCAATCTCAACTGTTCCGCACAGCCGAGGCAGCAGGTCACTGACTATCGTATTATCAGATTTACACCTCTGGTCGAGTGTCGCAAGTTGGGCGGTCACTTACTACCTTGAATACTTGTAAACAGTGTCGGCATAACGCCGGGATTTTCGTCGCCTCTCACGACAGGCATGTCTACTTCGGAAATATTCTACCCTCTTCACCGCAGAGGGGAGTTATTAGTGACAACAAACTATTTAGTGCATTGGTAATAAAAAAACAATAATACACATTAGGCTTATTCACGAGCTTGGTAATTTCTAAGCGTCAACAACAAAATGCATTTTGAGTACATGTACTTTGTTGTTGGCATTTTATCACGTTACTTGATTATCCAGCCCATTACTCGAGATTGTGAATACCCCTACTGTATTCACAAACCATATGCATCAACAATTTTGTCAATTATAAAAGTAATGATGTAATAATGACTTCAAGCATACTTATATTACTTGTTTATGTAATTTTTATTGTGTTCCCCAGTTAGTTTTGCTCTTATTTAATTATTTTTTAATTTGACACTAAAGGATGTTTTTAACTAATTACTTTATAATATACATCCACTAATTAGTAAATTAGGTTTTCAATAGTTACTGCATCAATTACCTTAAAAGAGTAATTACTTCAGTGTTCAACATTATGAGGAAGTCTTTGATTATCGTGTGAAGATTAAGCAAAGGATAAAGTCTTGTTATAAAATCATGCATTTAAAATCTTTAAACTCTTATTTGTAAAATTTTTAAGCAATTAAGTCAACTACGTTTACCCATATAAAGACTTTTTGTTCCAATCAATATACAAAAATATTCAGGATTTAATATCACAGTCAATTCAGTTAAAAATTCTAGTTTTTATCATTAATTTTTTTTTTAATTCTGAAGTAGTTACCCATCCGAATTATTTTTTTCAACCTTGAATCTGCGGTCTACAATTATTTCCTCAACAACATAAATTATGCATTTTTCAATCAATGTTTCAACCTTCGCAGTTGTCGCTGCTGAATGCAATCTGCCAACTTCAATGTAATTTCAAGATATGTATTTTTTGTTTAATATAAATCAAAATTAAAAAAAATAGCATCATAAATTATTAACTGCATATTTCAAAATTTACTGTATCTATAATTGAAATGTTACTTTATATTACAAAAATCAAAAAATTAAATGCATAACATCACATTTACATTAAAATTAATAAGATATATATTGTATGTATATATTCAATAATAATATATGAATAATAATAATTTTGAAGTTCAACAACTTTTTGAAATATTAAATTTAATAAATGACTAAGTTGTTATTATTATTGTGAAAAGCATATGAAGGTAGGCTTGTTTATATATAAATAATACTCACAAGGAAGCCACTCAGTGCATTAAAGTATTATTTATACCTTTATATAATATATAGCTATATTCATATATATATGCCAAAAATAAGTTGCCAATATTGTAATTATAATAAAAAATTTAAACAAATATATTGGTTTAAAAATAAAACCTGCTTATTTGTTGATAGATTGATTTTTAGAAGTTACAGCAAACAACTAAATATTTCGGGGGATATAAAAAGTATTCACCACATTTTGGTACAAATAGTTTTTAATTAACAAATAATTTTAATAATGCTTATATGGGACATTATATATTATATATTATTTATGACCTTTTTCTATTATTCGGGCAGCAACATAATTCCATGGGTATAAAACTTCTGTTTATCGGCGAAAAACTTTGTGAAATGATTGGACATTATACCTATATTACATGAATATTATTAATGACCTTTTGCTATTGAGAACTTCTGTGTTCATATAGAACTTCTGTGGTTTATCGACGAAAAAGAGCTTTACATAGACCTTAACAAATGTTAAGTTTAGTTCTGGTAGTATAAGTAGTTTAAAAATATAATATAGGGATTAATTTTACCAGTTAAATAAGCAAACAACTAAAACTTTACATATCGTAAATATGTCAGTTAATCTCTCATGACTTCTGTCTTACATAATTTCGATTTATTTAATTTTCCTCCACATAAATTATTTTATTTATTTAATTATCAGTATCGAAAAGTATTCATTAAATGGATCTTCTATATACATCTATCAGTGTTTCGACTTAGCTGATCATCTCAGTAGTATTGCATGTAAACACCCGTATCGTTACCATATTTCCAAACATTAATTTAGTAGTTTATAATTGCTATTCAGTTTATTAATTTACAGTTTCTTTTGGTTTCTTCACTCAAATTAAATAATAATATAGTTGCAAAAAAATAAAGCAACAAAAAAATATATTTAAAATATTAACTAAAATATAAAATCGCCTGCAGTGCAAATGTTGAAAACTTTACAAACCAAAACTTATAAACAAATTATTAAATTTACCATTAGTAGCAGCACAAAAATTGCACATTAAAATTATTTATACAAAATTAGCACAAATTGAGCGTATTTTTTTATTTATTTTAATGTTGCTTTAAAGTAACAAAATAAATACTATAACAATTTAACACTGACATAGTTAAAACATGGTTTAAAAATATATTGTATAGTGGACCATTAAAAAATGCTCCAATATTGAGGAATCACAAAGTCTTTACGATGACTTTAATGTTCATAAGCAAATAAAATAAACTTATCTGCCTTTGTTTTAATGAACGACAATAGCCAAATTATTATAAACCCAGTAGACAAGATAAGAATAATATAAGGCAACATTAAATTAATATCTGCAGAACTGATAGACCCAGCAATATCAAAGTCAGTGATCATTAATTTAAAAATAATAAAGCTGTTGATGCAAACAACCTAACAGTTACTGTTAAAATTAATCGATGATGATTAACCTGAAAATTTATTTAATACCATTTAATACCACTGAAGTCTATCCAGAGGACTGGTCTTGTCCTGCAAAAAATTCCGATAGCAAAAACATGTATTTGTTTTGGGCTCATTAAAGTTCAATGAACCATATTCTAAAATAATTGTCATCCTTGGTATTACAGTCCATGTAGGACCTAGGTCTGTCTTACAACAACCTGCCATTCTTCTGTTTTCCTTGCTTTTTCTTTGCAGTTTCTTATATTCATCTCTTCTAGATCATTCTGGACACTGTCGAGAAAAGATGAAATTTTCTCGAATATCTTGTGTTGCATTTTTGTTTCTGACATTCTTATAACGCCAAAATACTGCTTTATTATTGTTTGGAGCAAAATTTTTATACAATTATCTTATGACTAAATTTTTTTATTTAACATACTATGAAAATATCTATTTAAAACTTTGGAGCTCAGCTATGTGTATATTGAAACAGTCCAATAATTAGAGTCGAGAATCGCTTGCAAAAGGAATTTTAGTACAAATTCTTTTAAATTAAATTTTTGTTCCGTTACAAACAACAATCTAAAATGTCTGATACAATTCTTACATTTTCTAGCACTTTCTAATAAGATAGTAATATTAAATTACAAACTTCATTAAACCTAAGAAAATTCCAGTACATACATTTTTTTAGCACTTTTTGTTTCAGTTTTCTGCAACACAAAGTGCATTACTCTGCAATTATCATAAACCAAGCGCAGCACTTGGAGCAGCGGAAAATGTTGCAGACAATGAGAACAAAGAAATATAATCAAATTAATTCAATGAACTCATTACTTGACTTCATTTCAGTATTCCTAACTTTGGCATAAAGTCGATTATATGCAACAGTCTTAGGCAGCAATTGTTGCATGCCGCGTTGTTTGTTGTTCATTTTTTTGTGAACAGTAGTTGCAACTGCAGTCAGCAGCATCTATGCAAAAATGTGTTCAGGAATGACTTCAACTAACAAAGACGATTGAGTTTTGTTAGCGGTGTATTTTTTGATAAATTAATTTTTATTCAATTCTTTGGTATGAGTCTAGGACTGCAGTGATTTCAGTCCCTAATATTTGTGTTCATAGAACTCTTTAATACAATTATCGTAAATAAAACTGAAATTTAATAACAATACGAAAATATTTTCGAATAAAATTTTAAAATAAAATCACATAATATATTGATAATAGGTTTCGAATATTTATAATTCTCAGTTGTTTTGATTAGATTTTTACATAAATTTCTCGAAGTTATCATTGTAAAAACTGAATATGTTTAATGTGAATACAGTTTGTAGTTTTAATTATAGTGTGCACGTATTTGAGACTTCTATTTAAGTGGGGTCTTACAGCAATTTTTTTTTTTTTTTAATTATCTAGATGTATCATGACTTATGACTTTATGAATTATGACCCTAATTCTGGTTCCCTATTGCTAGACAAAGATGTTATCTTCATTCCTACACTTTCTTCAATTGGAACGGTTGGTGTTACTCGCATTCTCAGCAATAGCTCTGAACACAATGTATTGTAACACATCTTAAATTTAGACTGAGAAAAACTCTTGGTCGCAGACTTGCTTTATCTAACAATATGTGATTGCATCCACGGTTGCCACTTATGGTACTTTAGTACCAAAATTAGTACTTTTTTTTCATCTTTTCGTTTTTGGTACTCATGTTCAAAAAATGGTACATTTTTGATGACCCAACTTTATTGTGGATATTTCCAATTAATTTTTTTTATAAATGCAACTTTGCACTATTTTATATTGTGTTCATTTATAACACTATGAAAAACACAGAACGACAAAACAAAAAGGTCCAAAAAAATTTCGGGCCTTTTTTTACAGAAATGGTACCTTTTTAAACCAATTTTGGTACAGGAAAAAATTTTCAAGTGGCAACCGTGATTGCATCACGAATTTTGACAAATGACACTGACTGCATACACTTTATGACATATGGCGTCCGTCCACTTCATTCTTTAAAGTATGCATCAGCAATGCGAACAATAAATATATTTTCAAGAGTGGCGAGCCCAAAACTTATCTCTTCAACGCCTCCTATATGCAGTCATTAGGCTCTATGAAACTTTTATAATTAGGGATCTAAAATTCAACCTGGAAAATTTATCTCCTTCTTCTAAATATTTTTTACAAATAAGATTTTTGTGATACTAGCTATAGTGTTTATTTACTTTATTTTATTTACCCACATTTTTCCTAAGTTATTACCCATGCTTTCTAATTTAGATGATGCTAGTTTTCAAGTGAATATACCCTTATAAATAAGGTCACGGTTCGTGGCTGGAATCTTCAATATCATTTCTAACAGGTAGTTTTAATGGATTATATGATTTATCACTTAATTTTTTATTATCTTTGCATGATTATATTGTTTCCAATATAAGTTTGAAATACTTTCTTTTAGAAAGAAAAACGAGATTTACTCTGGGGAAGTATGCTACCATTATGTATTGTCCATCTAAATGCAAATGTAATGTTAAAAGTTTTAATTATCTAAATAAAAGGAGTAACAACTTTTATATGTCTAATACGAAAACATAAATATATCAGTAATTTACTTAATAATAACTCAGTCGTTTCCAAGTTGATAATATTAATAGCTTTAAAATGCAAGAGATTTATTCAAAGAAATTAAAACTGCAATTAGCAATGAGTTTAATAAAAATTTGCAATTAAAAGATAATAATAATTAATTTGCTTAATTATTTAAGTTGGTTTTTTTAAATAAATTTTTTATAAATTTTATTAATTTCATTGTTTATTGGTATCAATGCAACGATTTTCTCACAATTTCAGATTATGTAAAAAGTTTCGGGTTTCAAAGTCGTAAGTTCAATGTCATTTATACATTTATATACATTTCTTATACATCAACTTAAACTTAGATATTATGAGTTGAAAGTGAAAGATACAAAAGCAATTGATTTTGCGCTAAAAGATATTATTAATTCTCACGCAGTAATCATATGCGAATGTCAATGGCATTTTAACCATAAAAATGAGCTGCTTTGTTGTGAACCAAGAGTTTATGACTTAAACAATATACAATGCAAATATCTGTATATAATATATATTTTCATAATCATTCAAACATATTTATGTGTCTATGGAAAAGAAAAAGTGCTGAGTGTGGATACATCACGTGCAATAAGATGGCACAGTCTCATGTGTTGTTTTTCACGAACATGTTGTTGAATAAATTATGTGTAATTAATACAATATCGAATAAAGTTGAGGTTTTGAATCATTATTTAAAAATTTGCTTTGATTTATACCTATTTTATACAAATCAAATATAGAAATTTATTTTAACATAATCTTATATTTTTTATTTTATTTTTTATTTTATTTTTTATTTTATGTTTTAATGTATCTAGTTTATTTCAATCAAACTGAACTAGCCTCTGACGATAGCAGAAAATACTTTTGGTTGTCAATAAACTATTGAACTTTAGCCTGAAACATTCAATAAAATAGTACAGAATCACAAACGTAATATAAATTACTATGTTATGTTATAAATTACTAAAGTAATTTTTATTGAAACATAATACAAACACTATGTTGAGTAAAGTAAAAAGAAAAGTGGCTAGAGTTCCACCAATTTCTGGTACAATACTGATCTAAGCATTACTGTAAGTGGTATTTTGGTTTGATTATGATTGCCAATACTAAAATAGATTATAAACAATACGACAGAAAACATATTCCTTGTGAAGGAATGCGTTAAATTATTGTAGTGTAATGAAAATTTTTAAAAATACTAAAAATTTTCTTTAACTTTTAGTCCTTAATAAATTATAATATTAAACAATATGCAATATGTATTAATATTGTACTTTATACCTAAGTATGGAACTAGGGGTTAGGAAAATACTGCAAAGGCAGAAATATATCTTCGACTGTGATATAAATTGTGTAAAAAATTTCCAAAAACTAACAATTATTCCTCATAAACAATTTACTAATAACATCTAGGTATCTTCAGCAGTCATATGCATAGAAAATATTATCTTTTTTTTAAATTTTTAAATTATTTTTAAATTTTATCATACATAATAACTGAAATTTTTAGATCTAACGTAATTTAGGCATTTGTTAATAATACTAATTCAAATCAAAACTAATGTGATATCAACAAAAAAAATAAATTGCTTCAGAGTTAGTGTTGAAACACATAGATACATTAAAATAAGTTAAGCACAAAGTGCTAGAAGACAGGACAAGAAAAGCAAAAAATATAATGTGTTTAGATCTGTTAGCAAATGGAAGCTAACATCACTAAAAATGTTAAAACCAATTTAACACAAAATTTCTTAAGAAGAAAATTATATCAAGATTAATTTATTAATTTAAAGTTTGTTGTTGAAATCGTAATTAACGATATCGACAACTACTAGCCAAAAAATTTTAAATTGTATCCATCGTACAGAGTTTAATTATGCTAACGTTAAGATTATTTTATTTAAGAATCTAAAAAATTCAGTGCAATAACAGCCAAACAAAGATGAGCAAATATAAGAATGTCACTTCGACATAATACAAGTAGAGTTAAATGTGTTTAAGATATATATTAGACGCATTATAGCGTAGGACATTGAGACATATGTGCATATGTGAAAGCTATCGAAAAAATAATATTTGTAGACATTTCGTGCGCCATAAAGAAGAAAGTGTTTAAGCTTTATAATAGTCTATTTAATATTGTACAATACATACACACTATTGTACATAAGAATACTATATAATGAGTAGAGAGTTTATAAAGTATTATATGATAAAAGTATATTATACATAGGTTAAATAAATTATTTAAAATAAAAACATACAAACATAAAAGAATGGTACCAGCAAACAGGTACATAGTCAAAGACTAGAGAAGCTAAAGCCTTTCTGGTTTGAACCGATGAACTATACGCAAACTATATATGGATAATAATATATCGGTAGTGAAAACCGATGATATATTATCTTTGACAGACGCTTCTACTGATGATAAAACCATTTTTGAAGTACAGTGATAGAAATCGTTTTGTGACAATAAAATATGTCACAACAGTCAGTTAGATTTCTGAAAAGGAATAAAAACTCTACCAGGGAGGAAATGCATTTGTCAATGCAGTGACTTATTGCAGTTGATTCATATAATTTAAAATTTGTTTAAATTTAAGCTTTTATTAAAAAATGATCTATTAGAATAAATTTAAAGTTTTTTGGTTTTTAATCCGTAAGTTCTCCTCGAAGAGAAAATTTCTGGCAACGGTGTTGCCAATAAGGTAAACAAACAAAATGCCACCGAACTTTTCAAAAATTCCAAAAGAATTGTTTAACATCCAGATCTATTTGAAAAATATAGTTACTAAATAGTATTCTTATCACATTTTTTAGGCTTCTCAAGTTGTTTGTTAAAGCACGCTGTATCCACTAGGGTTTCTATCTATACTGAACATTTAAATCCAACATTTGTTGGATTTCATGGTAACATTATTTGTTCCAATTGTTCTTATTGTTTTTGTGACAATCACTGCAATCATTACAATCATTGCAATCATTGCACTCACAGATGCAACACAAATTGATGTAAGTGAAGTATGTACATCACTTGTAATTACAAGATTTAAAACAGTGTTGAACGTGGCAGTCATTGGACTTAAATGTTAGAAGCGTTGTTAGAAAAAAATTGCTGCTGTTGTTTTTGCTGTTGTTGGTGTCACTGTTAATAGCAGAAAATGTTGCTTGGGGTACAAACAGTGGTCAGCACATTGTATAGAAAAAAATGGACATACTTTCAATGCAAGTATCTAATTTCCAAACAGTTTGGGATTTCGGCTGCGGAACAATTTGTAAAATTTGTAATTGCTTTACTGACAGTGGCAGTAGTAGCAACTACAGTAGCAATAACAACAAACACTGCATTAACAGTAAAATCAGTAACAGTAGCCAAACAACTAAACAAATAAAGTATGTATACAATAATAATGCATTTGTAGAGTAACTGACATTTTGAATTTTTCAACGGTTGTTGCAAATATCTACTTAGTTTGCTTACAATTATTTTTTTTATAATTACACTCTTTTTATTTTAATTACTCAGTATTATTAACCATATTTAACAAGCATTATATTATTGCTCATTTCCATACGTTTTGCTACATTGTATCTAAAATTCAAGATGTACAAAACCAACAAGTAATGTTGTGAGTCAGCAAAATAAGTCATTAACTTTATTGTTGCATTATACCGCGTTGATACCGCAACATCTATATATATTAAGCAATATTACTTTAAAGTAAACACTGTATAAGGCAATTCTACCAAAATTGATATTATAACAACTTGTATAAAATGTACAAATTTTTATTGTTGCTCCCACACATATTATTTCTTCTGCTTTCTTTGAATGGAAACAAATGAATATTTTATGTCAACAAATTTGTCTACAGATGGCTACAGATGGTCAACAGATCAAAGAATTGTTTGTCATTTTCATTTTCAAAGATAAAATTGCGACTTAGTTGTGCTGTAGAATAGATACGAATATTAGATTGTCACGAGAAAGATGAGGGTCTCTTAGATCCTTAGATCTCACCTGTTCTAATATAATATAAATACTCCATACTTGTTAAATGGAATATTAATTAACTCCACATAAACAAATTTCAAACATATACTATGTAATTGAAATTACTCATCAATAAAATAATGATTCTGCTTTAATGTATAAGTTTAAAAATATTGTTACTAATATAAGTGTAATTTAACGTCAGTTACAACGAAAGTGTTATATTAAATAGAAACTAGCAAATTCGAAACCTCTCTACCAAATTTTGTTACAGAAAAATAAATTTGAAGAAAAATATAATGCAGTTTTAAAATACATATATTGCTTTCTTGGGTGGCGAAATAAATTATTATGATTGATACCACTAATCTAACAAAGACAAAATGGTACTTAATTCCAATATATAAATATAAAGTTATACTATACATATGTTTATATTTTTATCTCTATATGTTTTTAATTTTGTATAAATATACTTTAATATATAATAAAAAAATACGTATATAATTGTTACATGAATATTATGCACATAGTTAGGGAATGGGAGCTTTACCCTTTCAAGCACGGAATGAATCGAAGGTCTGTATTTATATATATGCATATTGCATATTCATTATTTATGTTGGTGGTGAAATAAATTATTATGATTAATACCACTAATCTAACAAAGACAAAATGGTATTTAATTCCAATATATAAATATAAAGTTATACTATACATATGTTTATATTTTTATTTCTATATGTTTTTAATTTTGTATAAATATACATTAATATATAATATAAAAATACGTATATAATTGTTACATGAATATTATGCACATAGTTAGGGAAAGGGAGCTTTACCCTTTCAAGCACGGAATGAATCGAAGGTCTGTATTTATATATATGCATATTCATTATTTATGCTTCATGATTCTTTGATAAAATTTTTTTTTTAATTACATTAAATTAACTTAATTAACTATTTTCACAAAATGAAGTATTATGTTGTATTGAACAAAGGTAGTAATTAAGTACGAACATCAAGTTCAAGAATCAGCTGGTTGTTAACATGAGTATTCGAAGTAGTCAACAAACTGCCCATATACACATTTATATCATGTCAATATCACAAAATATCATATAATTTATAATTATACGTATTGCAAAATTGTGGTGTTTAATATTTCCTGACATAAAAACCAGAACTTTAAAAATAGCAAATATAGAAAAGTTGAAATCATTTAAATTATGGATCTCCCGAAGAATTTTAAAAATACCACAAACAGACCGTGTTACACACAATTAAGTTTTACGAAAAAAGAACAGTGATCTTAAAACCTATACAATATCCCAAATACTAGTAATTATCCAGGAAAAAATCGAAGATAACGGTTATGACTTCGAAACATTTCAGAATGGACTAAAATACATGATGATTGCAAGCTTATAAGAAAACTGATACATGGTCAGTCGAACTTAGTAGCCGTATATACTTCTGTGTTCACTATTTCTTATATAGATATAGATTATTTAATCAGTGAATATCGCATGCAATATATTGTTTCAATATTAATATTCCAATTAAATAGCTTCAGATTAAATTCATAATCTAGCGTATATCTAGGGCATTTTAATTCAAACAAAAAAAAACAAAAATCCATTAAACAATTTTTTACTTCAAGACAATTAGTGAACCCTATTTAATGAGGATATGTTGGGAAGATAGTTCGCCAGCTTAAATCCTAAATGGAATCACTATATGCACTGTTGACCATGTGATTTATTGTAGAAAATAGAATGTATCTAATAATCAAATAAAACTGTTTGTTTTAATCAATTTATTAAGATTTTTTAAATTTCGTAATTTTATTGTTGGTTGCTGGGTGACTCTTCTGAGTCACCATCCAAATGAAGATTTCAATTTATTTTACTTACTCTTACTGCAATTTACTATTGTGTTTATATTTTTGGAGAAAGTAAACCAAAAATATTACAAATTTTTCGAGCTTGTTCAACAGTTTAAAATTAATGGTCAGTTTGCATCTCAGTGTTCATTGCTATTGTTGGTATTGTCTTATTTTAATGAGATATTTTGCTTGTTGTAATTTATAATTGTTGTTGACGAGACGAAACAATTTGTTTTTCGCCAAGTTTTGATTTTTACGGTCTACAAATTTTGTTTGTTTTTTTTTGCATTTTTCATAGGCGTTGCAACAATAAGTAAAACAATAAATTTTTCTGTAAAAAATTTTAACAATGTTGTTAAATTAGTTAAGGAAAATTAAAAAAGTTACAATTTAGTAAGAGAAGTGAAGGTAAAATATCAACTTTGGGCTTTCAGAGGCTTTCAGTGGCTTTCATAGTCTATCCACTTATATGTTTTAATATATAAAACAAAATTATTCATATTCAATATAACATATATAAATAATTAAACTATAGAAATAGTATGTATAAGGAGTACTATATAAAATTTGTCGATACTTAATACAAAAGATTTTTCTAAACAAAAATTTAAATTAGAGTTCGATATTTATAATATACATAATTTGTTACCCGATGAGACTGGCTTCATAAAAATATTCTTATCTTCATAATATGTATAAGTACAGAATAGATGTACATTTTATCTACTCACTTTCAAAATTTGACCGTATTTGCTTGAGATTTCAAATTTTATATAACGTCACTCATTATCTATCAATCAAAAAAGCAATATGAAACAAAGATCTTATATTAAATTCTGATTAAAGTAAGGTGATAATGGCGCCGAAATGTACGAAATGCTAAAAAATGTACACCTGAACGATGGCATGTCCCAAGCCGATTTTCCGTTGGTTTCACCGGTTTCATGACGGTCATAACGAATGAAAAAATATCAAAAAATTGAAATATTAACTTGATAATTAATAGTCGTTGCAAACTGTTGTATGTCTACGGGATTTATGTCTACGAAGGTAAGGATCAAAAAGTCTTGAGAATTTAGCATTGCAGAGACAATTTTATAATTGATGAGAAAATGTTGTGTTCACGTCACTAACTTAAACGTCTGAGTGAATTATCAGATGGTGAAAGCAGAATATTATCTGAAAGTTTAAAAACTCACAAAAGCAGAATATTTTATAAGACAGTTAGTTTTTGTTGCACGATTATACGCCACTGCACAAAACTCTGATGGGATGTGAGGGATCTGATGGGATTTGACCAAAAGAGTTCTCATATTTATCGATCATCTACCGGGTTTACTTAATTTGACTGCGTATAACTTCTGGCAATTTGATACGCTTAAATTGTTAATAAAACGAAATAGTTTCGATACTGTTCCGACCTTTCAAATGACTATTAGCGATACGCTAGCGTTTATTTTGGCCGATGAGTATATTTGTTTTAAAAAATTCGTTGTATGTTTCCAGCGCTATATTGTCCGAAAAGAGATTATTTTTAAATATAAAAAAAAAACAATTTTGATAAAATAAAAGCTTTGTGTGTTTTTTAAAATAAGAATAAACTGTATATATATGTATGATGAAAATATTTGTAATTCGTATTGACAATTTACTCTAGATCCTAATTAAGTATGTATATGAGAAATTTAAAGTAAAGTTTTATTTTAATAAGGGATCTTTGTCAACCTTACTCATTGCTTCCATACAACTTCTTTTTCAAAAATATCTCTTTTCTCTACTACTAATACTACTAGAATGCAAACATTACGACAAATATATAATTTAATATTTAAATATATGGTTACTCTATATTTATTAGACACATTCAATTGATTAGAAACACATAAGATCGAATATTTTACGTTAGATATGCTACCATAACTTCCTGAGAGTTTCTTAAATATTTTTTCATTAAAATTATTTTTATCCAACTGGCATTCTTCTTTATAATTACGCGAAAGCTTATAATAAAAATTTTAAATATTTTTATATTGCTTTAAATTATTATATATTTGTATATTTAAAGTTTCCAACGTCATATTTACATGATCAGTATTTGCATTGCAAAAGGGAATAAACTTACATTCATTCATTGACCAATAACGACAACCACAAAATAGTATTGAATGAATAGCAAAATATTTCACATACTCATATCTAGCTTTCTACAATTTGTCAAAGGCACATTAAAGAAAGGAAAACACATAAATCATTGATTATTTTTTTTGTAGTTTTAGATATGAATTTGCATTTTTATGTTTTCATTGTTGGTATTGGCGCACCTGCAGTTGCTACGAAAAATATCTCAGATATATCGTATACCGAACGAAGTCAAAGTTTAATTTGTAGTTGTGCATGAGGTTAATAAGTTAGTGTGACAAATAAAATTTCTGCAAATAATAGCACAAATGATATCTGGAAATGTGGGGATTTAAATAAATAAATTGCATATACAAACAATGTTCGTAAAGTTAATCTTGATGTAGTTAAAAAAATATATGTATTTATTGTTATATGAACACATATTGTCGATTGCATCGAAATTTAAATATTTTTCACACACTTGATAATATTTCTTTTTATATAAGTTTTAACAGATTTATTGATTAAATAGAGTCTATGTACCTTATGTAAATTTTAAATGATAGGATAATCTAAAAGACAGTCACTTTGCTTAGTTTAATACCACCACAGTATCTTTTAAATATCCTTCTAATGAAATCTTCGAATTCATCTTCAGAGCTAAGAGAATCTTGGCTATATAAAACAATAATTAGAAGCCACGACATAGGAAAACTACTGACTTAAATCGTACAAGTTCGTTCCATAGACTCCCAATAAAAATTGAAATTTATATTGACATTGCCTTCAAATAAAGTTAATTGTTATAAAAAAAACTAGAAAAATCTGAATTGCAGAAGATTTTGTAGTTATAACAGCAGATAATTTGATACTTATCAACATAATTTTTATGCAAAACGTGGTTATTAACCCATTAAGTACCAGGCAAGTTCAAACTTGGAATTTTATAGTGAAATTTTCATAGTAAATAGTAAAATAACTCAAGTTTAATTAAGTAAATGAGAAGAGTTTGCTATTTATTTGAATGATTACTTTATACTCACTTTATTTATACCTATCATATAAAATTTATATTGCATTATTTCATCATTATAGTTCTAAGGGACCTTTTTTCGCCGGGTCTCGTGGCATGTAACTGTTACTATGGCGCCGGTAAAATTCACGAAACTTATATTTGGGCTTTTGTAAACACATATTTTAACAAATAAATTAATTTTTATTTCTAGTTATTTTCATTTTTATTTGATTAAAAACAGCTTTTTTTGGACTTTATATCTGACAAGGTAAACTCATGGACAGGTGAAAACTGTTCGAAATATGCATTTTTATATTATTAAGATATCAAACTTTTATATATTTTTAAAAAATATTCAAAGCTAGCCATGTGGTGCACCACACGGTGGTCCGAAATGGGTCAACGAAAACCCCGTTCTATTAACCTTAGAATAAATAGATCACCCAAAAGAATTGTGCATACATATGAATGCATAATCATAAAAATATAAGTACTATTTTCAAAGAACCTTATGGTATCTAATATGTTATGGTATAATACTAGCCTTAGTCCTTGGTGCAACTATGATGCACTGACAGTCTCAGCAACAAGGGAAAAGTCCACTGGTAGAGCTAGTGGTGGTATTGTATCTCTAGTTAAAAAAAAATTTAGCAAAAAGTTGCGAAATAAGCAAAACAAATTTGTGGATTTTCAACTTTTATTGTATTAATAATTTTAATTTTATTTTAGGTTCATTGTACATTAAACCACATTATGATATAAATATTGCTTTAGAATTGCTTCAACCATTAATCGATGAAATAATTAAAAAATATGCAGGGATCCCTTTAATAATAGGTGGTGACTTCAACGCTAGAGTGGGTGAAGAGGGTGCTCAAGAATTCTTATCTGAAATTAGTTCTATTTTCATATCTAAAAGAAGATCTCTTGATTCAATCTTGAATACGCGTGGTAAAAATATATTAGAATTTATAGAAAATAATGGCTTTATTTTGCTTAACGGTTGCACAGACGGTGACATCCCAGCAAGTTTTACATTTTCAAACAAAAATGGAAACAGTACTATTGATTTAATTTTGGTCAACGTCGCTGCAATCCCATTTATAAAAAGCCTAGAAGTACAAGCGCTTGCTTCTGGCTCAGACCATTTCCCGGTAATCCTAAAACTTGAATTACCTATCGGCACTAGTAATATAAATTGTATAAATGTAACTTCTTGTAAGCAAACCAGATTAAAATGGGATACAAAAAAGTTTGACATTTTTACAATGCACATGAACCGTTGTCTTGAATCATTAAACATGAATCATCACTTCTGTTCTTTATCCATTGACCAACAAAGTGATCTAATCATATCCTCCATACAAAAATCAGCTCAAGCATCAGAAATGGTAATTACAAAATCCTTTATGCCTCCTTATTATACTTCTCAGCCATGGTTTGACTCAGAGCTACGGGCCTCAAAGAAAAATCTAAATCATGCCCTAAAACAGTGCAAGCGTCAAAGCTTTTCACCTGAAACCAAAACGGTATACATTGTTTTAAAAGCAAATTACAAAAAAATGCTGTCTGAAAAAAGAACGGAATATGAAATTAAGGTCAAAAATAAGTTCTTTAATGTAAAAAGTTCGAAAGACTTTTGGAATCTTATTAAATCGTACAATCGAAAACCTTTTGTCAACAACCCCATACCAAATTCTGTTTGGAAATTCTTCTACGAACAAATTTATCCACCTCGTCCTACCATTGAACATATACTGTCTGAAAACTTTATCGAAGCGCTGGATTCGGAAATAACAATAATTGAAATAAAAACAGCAATAAATAAAATCAAAATCAATAAGGCTCCAGGCGAAGATACGATTACGGCAGAGTTCTTTAAGAATTTATCTAGTCAATGGATTTATATCCTACAGTCTGTATTCAATAACATTCTCTTAACTGGAAGCACACCAGCTTCTTGGTCACGATCCGTACTTGTTATGTTACACAAAAAAGGTGATATAAACTCACCCGAAAACTATAGAGGCATTGCTCTATGCAATATTATCTTAAAAATTTTTACCCATATTCTGCATGATCGCCTCTTGCCATGGGCGGAACAACACAATAAAATTCCTGAGTCGCAAAATGGGTTTAGAAAAAAAAGATCATGTACTGATAATATTTTTACTCTTCAAACAACAATTCAATTACATCTACGTCTAAAAAGTAACTCTGCTTACGGACTTTTTATTGATTTCAAAAGGGCATTTGATTCTATTGACCAGATGCTGCTCTGGCAAAAACTTCATTCGCAAGGTATAAGTTCGCGCCTAATTAAAATTCTCCAATCTATTTACGACAAGGCTTTCTTCGTGATCAAACTTCAACAAAAAGACTCCGATCCTATCTCTGTTACTGAAGGCGTTCTCCAAGGAGAAATTCTCAGTCCTCTCCTTTTCATATTGTTTATTGCTGATCTTGAGAAAGAACTAAGGAATGCAAATATTGAAGGGATCAATATTAATGGTCTACACGATATTTTGATGCTGCTTTTTGCAGATGACGCCGTTGTTCTAGCCAGGTCCCCTATTATTTTACGAAAAATTCTATTAGCACTTGAAAGCTACTGCGAAAAAAACAAACTTGTTGTAAACACGGAAAAAACCCAAATTGTCCACTTTAGAAGAGGGGGAAGGCCAATAGCAGAAAATTTCTTTTACAAATGTCAAAAAATTTCTGTCGTGAAGTCCTACACATACTTAGGAGTAAATTTCTCAAGCTCCACATTAGGCAAATGTGCAGCAGAAACTGCCATAAGAAAAGGGAAAATGGCGCTCGGTACGGCAATACAAACTATAAGTAAATTTAAATCTGATTCTTGGGAAGGTCGGGCTAAACTTTTCGACTGTACTGTATCCGTAACACTTTTATATGCATCAGAAGTGTGGGGTCTACGTTACTGTGAATCACTAGAAATCGTTCAATCAACGTACTACAAACGTTTGTTAGCACTCCCCCAAGCTACGAACAATGCAGAACTTAGACTTGAACTAGGCCTTGTAAAAATCTCATATAGAGTTTTCAAACGCGCAATCGATTTCATTATACAAATTCTCCAAATGGACCAATCAAGATATCCCAAACAATGTCTCCTTCGTCTCATTTACCTACACGTAAATAATTCTTCTACAAGTGAATTTAATTGGGTTACACAATTTAATGAGTTTCTTAAAGTTGTAAATATGACAAACTTGTGGAAAACACCGACTGCAGCAACTTGGATTGATAACCGAACTACGGCCCTTGAACGCTATCATAGATATCTTAAATTCAAAGACATTCTAAAATCCGCCAACTCACAATCCATGAATTGCAATTTATTAAGAGCCCTGGATGACAAACCTGCCTGCTACCTCTTTGACCGTAAGCAATTTTTTATGGCAAAGGTTATCGCCCAATTGCGGTTGTCATCAACTCACTGCACTCGTTTTTGTATTAACGGGCAAATTCATAGACTCGAAATCAACAACCTTTGTACACTTTGTAATTTAAAAACTGAAGAAACGTTGAATCACTTTATGTTTGAGTGCCCTATTTTACTCCTCAGTAAGAGATCACCATCTTAGTTTCTTACTTACAGTCTTTAGAGACAATAAATCTCTCATTTTCAACTGCATTGATCCGCAATCATCTAAAGCAATATTCACATATATAGTAAATAGTCTTAAAATCAGATCATTTATTATAAACGAATAAGATTTTGCAAAATTACAATTATTTCCCTACTATTTATTTAACTTAACCTTTTTTTTGTTTTTATCTAATATTTTTATTAAATCTAATTAGTAATATTTTTAATTTAAATTAAAAATAAGTATACATCAAACCTCCTTCTGTTACAACTATAAGTTCAGAAGCAGAAGTAAATAAATGTTGAATGAATTGAAAAAAATTGTTATGGTATAACTGAAACAAATGAAAAACCCTAAGATATTGATTTATGGAGTCAAAACATGCCGAATGTTGAATATGATAAAAGGTTATATTCATCTTTATAAGAACATCAAAAATTATGATCATTAGCACAGTTTATTGCTTTATTAACTATAACCATACAGATGTAAGTAAAGTAAAATACATAAGTCAGTGACATATCGTAAGTCAGTTTTGTCTCGAATCGCGCTCATTTTGATAGTCAAAAACATTAATGGTTGGGTCTTTTACGTTTTCTGCTCTATTGCAATGTTTTAAAAGTTTTTGGCTACAAAAATCATTAATTATGTTAAAATAATTTTATATGTTTATATCGTAATTAGATATAATAAAATATTTCTTATTATTGACAAAACCTTCAAATGTCTAATACAGTGTGATGTTTTGGTTACATCATTCTTCTTGGAATTGCAGTATATAGTAAATGTCCATATCCGTTTAAACCCGATTATATCGATATTATCAGAGGTAGAGTAATGTTGTGGTCGAAAATTTCGCGTTAGAAAATCTTTAAAAAAACAAAAACAGAGTTTTAAGCAAAAAAACATTGTAGGATGCCAGCAGGGAGGTTTAGCTTCATCTGGTATCATAAGGTTTAGCTTCATCATGGTATCAATAGGTCTACAAAAAACCTGGAACTTGAGCATTAAAAGTTTATGCAGCCTTGGCTACTTGTGGATAAACACGATTACTCATCGCTTTTAATTTGACAGGCACAAGTTCTAAGCCTGGCACTTCCAGTCCAAACAAATTGTATACGGACTATAAACAGACTATAAAAGCCAGATATATACACTCTATAAAAGCCAGATAAACCTTAAAATTGGAAAATTTTAAAATTTTATTTTGAATATCCAATATATTTTTACTATATTCTGTAGTAGTTTCATTTTATATTTGAATACCGAAAAATTAATACTTAATACGCATTCAAACTTATGTACTATATAAAGAAAAGTTAAAGGAAAATTCTACATCCGATTGCGTTTTGAATTCATTGCAATTTATTGGGATTTTTCAAATAGTTATATTATAAAAATCTTTTAAAAAAGTAATTATATCATTTAAAAAAAAAGAAAAATCAAAAACAATACAAAGAAGATTTTTAATATCTTACATTTGTCTTTAATATCAAATTTATTAACACAAATCCGTCATAGAAAAGACCGGCAACTCACCGGAGATAGACATTCAACTTTAGCCGAACGCTTAACGGTTACCAAAGGCTATCATTAAAAACCCGTAACAAAATTAATAACAAATAAAAAGATAAATATTTTGTTGTGGAAACATACACGAAAAAGTATCTGCAGAGCCGTAACTAAAGCCAGCCAAGAACAAAAATGTTTGTAATTTAATTTTATGGGCGGTTAATGAAAAAAGCAGTTAACAGCGCCATTTGCAAAGCAATTAATGTGCATGATTGGCTAATAGTAATTCTCGTCTTCTTCTTCGGTTCATGTTTTAAGCTATTGTTATTATTACGTCTTATATCTTGTATCTTTAATTTTTTATCTAGTAATGCTAATTGTAGTTTTTTTTCCTTTTGCAAACTACTTGCAGTAATAATTTCAGCTCATAAATGAACACCAAATATTGACCCCGTGCATGGTGGCCTTAACCTTAAACTATGTTCTGTTGAAAATTTGCAGATTTGAAAAAAATTTAGTTGAGGAATATGCATTAATTATGCACTGTATAGACAAGAGAAGATGGGCGCTTTCTAATTTGACGAAAGAAAGAAGAAAGGCAAATTTGATTTTAATGAAAATGTGAATGCATTCGGAGAGTGACAGCATTAAACGTTTACATTATTTTGATGTGACATTAAAATTCAATTCAAGTATGCGTAAGAGCTGCTGTTTTGTTGAGGATAGAATCCAAAGAATTTATTATAACAAACGTAACAGATGATGTTATTATATGTCACTGCATTGACAAAATAATAATGATTAATATCATCGATTTAAAGTGAAAAAGTGCATCTCTACTTTTTATATTTTGTAAGAGAGTCTAAAACCTTAATAAATATTTTTTGCATCCACAGAGTCACACAATTCCAGCGCTCTGTTTTTGATATACTTTTATATACGCTGTCCATTCTCAGATTCTTGTGTATATTTTTATTTCTGATATTTATATTTTTAGGTGAGATATGTTGTATGGCGCTCTTAAGATTGAAATTGTTTAAACTGAGTTTACTAATTTTGTATTTCATTAATTTAGTGTAGTTCGTTGGCATTTTATTTTTCAAATTATATTTCATTGAAATAAAAATGCTTCCAAGTAAGAAAATATTTCGGAAGTATTGACTTAATTGTATAATACAGGGACCTTTTCGCGGTGCTGTTAAGTGTAAATTTGACTTTTATTTTATTAATGCATTTCTTTAAGCTAAATTGAACATTGTGTGCATGTGTAATTAAAGTGGAGAAGTTTACGTTATAGTTGATATAAATTACAAATTGTAGGCAAATTCATATGCAGTATGGCATTTTAAATACATGATTTGATTAATTAAGTTGATAATGTAATAGTTTTTTATAAAGGAAATAGTTAAGAATTTATTTTTACAAATAAACAAAGTATAGCTATCTATTTAAATTTTGGATATACCAAAAAAATAGCAGAGTTGCACTTGATGTGAAATGTTGTAATTTATTATTCTAATAATTTATACAATAAAATTTTTAATAAAGAAAACAATTATTAATTTGATCCTGTTTCCCACGTTACTATAGCATATACTCTCAGCTTAAGTCTTGAAAATAAAATATTTTATAAATATTACTACATTGTGGTAAGTTCAACAATTTATATGTGATTAAAATTATTTATATTAACTAAATATAGTAAGTTAATTATTAAAAATTAAAGTGCATAACAATTTTTAAAAATTATTTATTGTTTTCTGTTTTCACTGCTTTAATTAATGATTAAATGTCGTGACAATAACTTTTAAAATTCCAATGTGTAAAGTGAAATCTACTTTAAAAGTAAAATTATTTCTAATAGATAACTTTATAAAAATTAATTACATATAAATTATTAATTACACTTATGTAGCAAACACGAAAACATTTCTTTTATGTGATTTATATAATTAGTTTCACTGGTGTGCACATGAACGTGGTTTTCATGCATATAAAGTATATATTAAATATTCGTTGCCTCTCAAACTATCCTTCCGCTATATATATATACATATATATATATACATATATATATATATACATAATATATGGGTAAGAAATATTGTTAATTTCTCGTCAGTAAACAATGCTACTTTGTTGGGTGATTTGGGGGTATTTAATGCATAATTCAAAAACCAATTCGTTTTTATCAATTTTCAATATTGATTTTTATCTTTAATAAAAAGTTACAAAATTTAAATTTAATATTTTTCTTATTTTCAGATAACAATTCAATAATCAGATAAGTTTTAATTAGTTAATGTTATAGTGGTGGTCCCATTTATACTTATTAGACCATTGTATTACTCGAAGTGATTACATCCATCAGAAACCTTTAATAAAGTTAAATGTGCACTTTAAGTAATATCCAATAACTTACTAAGATCCTCTAAAACAAGTCCATAGCATATATAATTTTCGTCTTTTTCTTAGTAACTGCGAGACCGATAAAAATAAGATTCAATAATTCAACATGACTTCATCAACTGTTTGGTGGCGTTATACCAGTTAAATATTCTCAATTAGTTTCTTGAACACCCTATCTGATTTGCAATAGCTTGTAAAATTTTTGTAATCCAAAACCCAAAGAAGAGAAATATTAGAGATGTTCAATATTTAAGAATCGGATTAATAAACTGGATTAACAATTTTAAAATTATTAAATGATTAATGACCTATCGATATGTCAATATATATTAAAAATATATGTACCATATTTAGACTCCTAGCATGATTGGAATATATATTTTCTGTACGACTGAAAACTGTTCACAATTCCTTAAAGAGTTTGGAGGAAAGCTGCACATTATAAGATAATTGAAATTTATTATAAAAATGGGTATTGGGTTACTTGATTAAATTAATCATGAAATGCGAATAACTCAAATTGAAATCTTTTTCGTATATTATTTATTTCACAAAATTCAAAAGAAATACTAATTAGCCGAAAAATGAATTTAAATGGAACTTAAAACTTTTGTTGAAACAAAATATAAAAGATGAAAATGTAACTACATATTAAAGTTAATTAAGAAAAAGCCATGTGTAGCAATCTTGTTAAAGAAATTGCTTAAAAATTAAATGTTAAAATTCGTAACGCTTTAATGTTAGTTATTAACGTTTTTGCACAATTACTGAGAGGCAATTTATTAAAAAATCTACGCCCACTAAGGAAACAGTATTAAATTATATTAATTAAAATTTGAAGGAAAAAACAAAATAAAAAAAAAGCACATCAGCCTAAATTTCACTTAACTGCTATTTAACAAAAAAAAAAATTGTAGCAAAATTAAATAAACAACTTTAGTTGAAAGTAAAAATTATGCAAAAATATTAAATATTTTTTCTCAAAGTGTAAGAGGAAATGATTTAAATCGCTGCGTGTAGTGCAAAATAAAATGACAATTACTTATTTAATTTCGCGAAAAATTTATAATTGTATTGTGAAAGATATACTATTTTAAGAAAAATGAAAATAAATTAATAATGTACACACTACTTGAAACTAAAAAAATTTTTTCACGTGAAATTTGTATCTAAACAAACAAAGACTCAACACTAAATACTAAAGTAATTAAATCATATAATAAAAATGATTCCATACTAACTTAACTTACTTTTCAGTTAATATATCGTTTGAGCAAATAGATATACTATTGTATTTTGCATTAACCGCTTAATTGAATTTTGTACTAACAAATATTCAAGACATCATTGTTATTATTGTTAAATTGTAATTTTTGGTTTGTACATAGTTTTTGCATTTGCGTTGTTGCTTCTTGTTTTTGTGTTCTATTTTAAAACACCTGCATATATGGTTCATACATTATGTTCTCCAAAATCTTTACTATTTAGAAACATTTTGACAAATTTAATAGTTGATTTCTATAAAATTAACAATATTCTGTTTACTTAAAAAGTGTTTGGCTACGATGCAATCAAAGACGATTTAAATGTTTTGAAAATAAATAATTCCAGGCTTTAATACAAAATGGAAACTTCAAGTTAGTGCTTTTTTGATAAACAACAATTGAATGCGATAAGAAGATGCGAAAATATAAAGTGTTTTAAAACTGTGAAACACGAATTATTCGAATGGAATTAAATTACTTTTAGGGAAGGAACACATATACAGATTTTTTAGTCAACAATTGAGATAGATTGATTGAGACGAATTGAGATAGAAAAATAGATTTCGAATAATTTAGATTAAGCGGACAATATTGATGTTGGAAACTCACCCAAGTGTTCACTTTTTTTTACGGTGTTATGTATATAACAGATCATAGCAAATTCTTATTTTCAGATCTAATATGGTAGCTGCTGTATAGTTAATGTCGCCGACTTTTTCTTATATATTTCGCTGATAAGGACAACTATAATTATATTAATATTTAAATTTTATTAATTTACATGAATTAGTTATTAATAGTTTTCTAATTTCATCAAGATAGTTGCATATGGATTAGATGAACTGTCAGGGTATATGACGAAGTTCTTAGTTATAATCTATAGAATAATTCTACTAAAACATTAACAAGCATAAAAGAACATTGTTGGCTTATTTAATTACCAGTAACCAAATCATTTATTACAATTTTTTTAATCATTTTATTTGATTCAATAAAAAGTTTTTTAAAAAGATTTTAAATGAATTCATTAACTGAGTTGAATTTTTTATTATACCTATATATATATGTATATACACTGCTTTATTTAAATGTTCTTACATTCAATTTAAGCCAAACAAGTTAAAAATTATCTTAAGAAATTCTGTTTACTTAACTTAATTCTATTTACCAACTTACGATTAGTCAAGAGTCAAGGCCAATCCAATATTAAATTCTATATTCAAGTTTTTTTAATAAATTAAGAATCTACCCGTACTTGAACTCCTGATTTATGAATTCAGTTTGACTAAATCGAGTTAAACTATTTTCTGTAGAAATCATTATCAATAATTACTATACGTATTAATTTGTTATAGTAGTATAAATTTGTTACAGATATTCAGTTTGGCCCATTTTATAAAAAATTTTTTTTTTGTAGTGCATATTTTTCATTTTTTACCAATAACTCATTTAATAAATAAAGTAAATTCACAGAAAATATACTTTCGGGTATGAGAAAAGATAAAGCTAATGACGGCCATTTCCGAACTTCAAATGTTTGCTTAAAATAATCGTAAAAAATATTTTAAATGTTGATGAGCTTTTATTTTTACTATTTACAACAATTAAGTTAAATTTTTAGTTTTTATTTTAAATACATTCAGTTTATTTATAACAATAATTCTTTAAACTTAATTTGAAAATATCTAGTTTAGAACTGGGAAAAGTTTTGTTCATGTACTTCCGTATACTTAAAATATCTTTTAAATAAAATAACATTATGTTTAATTTTTTTTCTTGGAAAAATCTAATTTGTGCTCATTTATTTCGCGGTGACATAATTTTCTATGTAATACTTCTTACAGATAAAGTTAGTATTTGTTGCGGCCTATAAAATTAAATTAATAGAAAATTATATAAGGTCTCTATTTAATTATATAAATTTTTCAAAACATAAGTCTAAGAATTTTTTTTATATAAACTAAGGATTGATGAGTAACAAAAACAAAATAAAGGATCAATAATTATTAAAAAAGGACGGAGTAATTGAAATTGGTTAGTCATGTCCAACAATGAAATCCAAGAAATCTGATTTTTTTACGAATATCTTTACTATTCGACTATAAACAAGAAAGTAATATTTAATCAACGATAGACAGATCTATATTCAATATATAGAATATATTTCTATATAAAACATAGAGAAATGAAAATAGAAAAAAGGACAACATGTAACGTAGCCATTAAAACGTTTACTATCAGAGACTAATTGCATCAAGCAAGATAGAATCTATTAAAACTCACTGCATAGAGTGACATTAGGTCTGGAAATGTTATAGGTTCGTACTTTTCTGAAAATGACGCAAATATAGCACAAACCGTCAATTCTAATTTCGAAGTTCACATGATCACCAATTTTTTTTGGTGTAAAATGGATATGTTAAACTACAAGTGACACGTGGCTTTGTCATGAAACAAATTTTCTGAAACTGTATATTCCAGTGCAAAGCCTAATAGATGGATATCAGAAAACGAATCCCACAATTTGAAATAAAATAATATAAGTACATTGGAGAATATTTAATATATCTTTCCCAATCCGCTTGTATAACACTCAACATTTTTCATGCTGATAAATATGCAATTTTCTGCATATTCCAAACTGTAATGAAGATAAAGTGGCAAGAAATGTGTCCCATCCTTTATAAAACACTTACTTCCTTAAATGAGCTTGGCACTAACAAAGTGTTTATGTAATGGATTTAATTATACACTGAAATTTTCTGCAAAAGTGGCTTCTTTTATCAGTGAGCCCTTATGTGAGATACATACATATTATCTATAGCTGTCAGTCATTAGTCATAAAGTCAAACCATTAATAGGGTTTAAGATAATCTCGAAATCACACTTAATTTCATTATTAGAAAAAACACCACCACATTCATTGTGATCTTTCCCTGGAGAAGTTCTGCTAAGGTAACGCTGAAGAAATTGAAATTCATCAAATTAACATCATTAGGTGATTCAAAGCTCCATAGTTCATATAATTGAATGAGCCAGGCATAGAATTTAGAAGGAACCAATTAATAACTCTGAAAGGATTTTCAGCTGTCATTACTGATTATAAAAAAGCCCTGTGTTCTAACCATTGCCTTCAAATAAATTAAAAGAATTGGCACTCAAAAATATGATTGCGCTATGTGTACCTATGTAATCTCTGTGAGTAGACATACTAAACATCTTATTTATTCAATCTACTATTCTCATTAATTTATCTTACCTTCACATTGTTTATTAAGTAGTAAAGTTCTCAATAAGATACAATATTCTACAATGCTCTACTAAAGTGTATCTTTGTTTGACTTTATGTAAATAACCTTTTATGTGAATAGCAGTTACTTCAGGAAGATTTAATTGACAGCTTTTGATAAAACGAAATTTAATTACTTAAATCATTTGCTAGATATGTAAGATTTATATGTATATAAAAAATATCTATTAACTTCTAGGAAATATAAAAAAAGATATGCATTCAGTTAGTCAATTAATCATCATTATCTAAAATTAATATTTTAGCGTTGTTTGTAACAAGTTTTGTAAATTTTCTTTCATGATTTGCATATTTTTCTGTTTTTTCTTTTTTCTGTATGGTCTTAGATGGTTTTTGTAACTATAAAACGATTTTTGATTTTTTATTAAGATGCTTTACCCCATTAGCCTAGAAATCAATTATGTTATGCCAAGTAAATATGGCAAACGTGTTGAATTTATATGCAAATGCGTTGAACTTTATGTGTGTTATATTTACAAAATTAATACAGTTTATAAAACAGACAACAGAAAATGAATATAAATAGTATCTAGAATAGTTGTGGACTAGAAGTATGAACATTATTTGAATTCGATATAATATGAAAAAACATTTTTAAATTTGATTTACTTCAGTTGATCAGCGGCCAACTTTTGTGAAGAAATCTATAAAAGTAGATCAATTTTATTTGTTTGGTAATGTATTTAAACCTTTAATTATATGAAAAATATGTTTTTGAAAAAATTGTTAATAACTTTTATAGAAAATACGAACTATTCAAAGGGGATGCTTCATCCTGGAAGACCTCGACACTAGAACGTGTTGTTCGCAAGAACAAAATTTCTAAAAACGATATCGGTGTCAGATTGCGTCAATTCTCACCATACATTCGAACGTCTTGTACATGATATAGGGTTACGTGACAACATCCATCACAATGAAGAATGAATCACGAGGTAAAACCAAAATCATATCATACCCACCCAGTTGAAAGCGTTTATCGTTTATCGTAATTTTATGTATAAAGAATTCGTTTTAGATAGACAAACAGACAGATTATCAACAAAACTCTAATTTTGGAATTAAAATCCATAAATTTTACATTAAGTTAATACATTGTCCTATCATCAACCTAATTTGAGGCCAACGATATTAAATATTATTGATAAATGACAGAATTCACTAAATTTGAAGTTCATGATAATACATGACAAGAAAATATTTGAATTCTTGCGCTTATTTAAAACTGTATCTGTTCATGATAAAACATATTTAAATTTTGAGTAAGTGTTTCAGTCCCATTGAGAAATTTTATTTTGTATTTATTGATAGGAACGCCTTATCCTGTATCTCTACCAAATCCATGTATGCACATATTTTGTGTGGTTTTGTCTAGAAACGTACCAAATTGATTCTATTGTTATATGAAGTAATCCAATATCATGTTGAAACTGAGAGTACAAAAATCATTTTTCTGCTTTACTTTCGAGCAGGAAAATGCTCTAGAGCAGAGCTGTCTAAAGTACGGCCTTCGGGCTACATGCGGCCTGCGGCTTATGTTTGTGCAGCCCACGACCGCATATAGTCTGAACAGCCCTGCTCTAGAGTAAAAAAAAGGACTACAGTATATTTTTAATTCTTTGTATACCCTTTGCATATTCAAGTTACATATATGAATGTTATGGAAAAATAATTCAAACACATTTGAATACATCGATTTATACACACATATCAATATACAATATCCATCAACATAAATTAAAACTGAGTTTTTTCCTACTTTCTTATTAGAGATAATTTATTAAGTGGATCTGACATGCTGTTCATTTAATGAGCTTTTAAATTATTTAGATAATTTGTGTATACAAATTATTATATGCTGTAAATATATGTTACATATATCATAATTATAATATGTTACTTTGTTATTTAGTCCAATATAAACCTCTTCATATGAGAATAACTGTCATTACTAAATATTTTAAGTATTTAAAATATTATTTTTTTATTAAGTTATATTTCTATAACTACTCCATTAAAAAATTTAAAAATATAATGGGATTTGTAGCTGTAGCATTAATAATAAAATATCAAAAAATCATTTAATAATAATTATTGTCGGATCTGTTATAAAAATATTTAATTCAATAAATTAATTTTTAAAGTATTGTTTGATAGTTATCTAAATATATAATCGATCATTGAAATGCTAAAAAACTGGAACGGCTTATTAATATTAATGCTTCATCCTTCAACATTTACGAATCTCCAAGACGGACTTCAACATCCGACCAATTTTAATGATTTACGTTAATGTTGATAGCAAGTAATATATTTTGTAATTTTTTTAAATTCTTTTTCGCTTGTTTGGTTAAAAAAGGTTAACTGAGTGCAAAAATTTCTCATTCATTTTACTTAAGCTTGGCTTCCAAGCTTGGATATCCAATAAATTTGTTACAAAATGTAACAAGCGGCAGATATGCGAGAACTGCCTGCTTAACTACCTAGTGAAAATAAACTATTTTAACGGTCTCAGTGAGCAATTCGCTAAAATCACCAAAAAAGATAACATTGTAAATGGCCAGTGCCACGGAGCAGCTGCTGCTCTAACAACATTCAAATAAAACTAAATAAATTATAGAAGTAATCAACAACAATAACAACAAAAACAACAACAATAGCACAAACAGCAATATTAACTAAAAAACTATTTAAAGTATCTGCGGTTACATTCTTAAGAATTGCAAATCGACCGCAAAATCTAAGCCACAAAAATCTGATTTGAAGACTTATATTCAGTTTTTCACAGGCCGCGACTCTGTGCTCCTTATGAAGTGTGTAAAATGAGCGGCTAAGCAAAATGATCATTAATGTAAAATTAAAACCTTCCTTCTGAATTTTTTTTAACAATTTTTTTTCGATTAAACATTTGATTTAGTATAGGAAGAGGTTAAGGCTTAGCAGCTCAGTATTTATTTTCATCGTAAAAATTTTATATTAAACTTAACACTTCCGCTTTTCCTTAAAATAAAAATCCATGTAAATAAATTATAAGGAGAGGTAAATTCAAATTTCGTAGAGTGTCAGTGATAGATTTTTTAAATGTACTTATTGGTATTTTATTGATATTTTATTGGTATAATTTTAATTAGTAAAAAACGCTTGACTTTAGCCATTATTTTTAAGTATGATTTTAGTTTTATCCTTTTAGCAAATAAGTTAAAAAATAAGTTAATATTTAATAAAATCTTGAAAGCGTAGTTTTATATGAAATAAATAAAAAAAATATAATAATTAAATAAGTACATTTGATTTTAATTTATTTATTAAAGATTTTTCTACAACTAATGACTACTCCAATCTAACTATATATAGAATAGAATAGAAATAAACAGGGTACCAGCTCCCAACGAAGCGGAGTACTGCGATTATAGTTGATATTTTGTGCTACTACGGACCCTAACTAAACAGAAGACATTCCGCCTTCCAAACGAAATACAGAATGTCAACCGTTGAGGATCTCCTAATAGCAACAGGAAAGAGTAGTTATCGACCCAGTGGCCTCCTCCTGACACTGATCAAGGCTGGGTAGTCACAAAGAATGTCACTGGACTAGTTATAATTTTTTTAACCGGTTATCTATTGTATCACTGATAGACTCAAAAATCTAAGGCTTGAATTGCCTTAGAAGAGAGACAATTGGTCATTTGAAGAGACAAAGTTAACCACAAGAATATTAACAGATTTATTAATTTAAGTAGATTTGAAATCTGATGAATTTCTGGTTTCTTTAACAACACGTTTTTATCAATAAACATTTTTTAAAGATGACGTCAAATGATACTGACTCTTCTAGATTTAGTAAAATGCAGAGTAATACATCCCTTCATGTTATCTTCTAGTCACGAGTGCTGCAAAGCGTTAAAGTATTACGATATTCGAGCAGCAATATGACTCTAGAATTAGTTAATTTGGATGTTCGAGTTACTTGAATAGTAAAATCGCTTTATGTTTCATATTCATTTAGCTTTGCACGCCTTTTTTTCACATAATGTTTAATGTGTTATTTAATATTAATATCTAAACTGATAAAATATAACAAATATTTACTTACAAACATTATTTATATCCGAATGATTGGATTGTATGTAGTTTGGATACCATATTGGATATAGTATCCAATATGCAACTATGAACATTGAGAATATTTTGCGACACTAAATTTTCTTTTTTTGATTTCTCAAACCTTAAGATTTATAAAATTTTTTTTGTCGTATATTTAAAATCTTCCACTCATCCAAAATAGTCCCAGTTAACGCTTTCGTGAATTCAGTTACATTCACTTCTCTTGATGTAACGCAGTAGTGAGGCAATAAATATTTAAGTAAGAAAGTGTCATTGTCATACGTAATTTTGCTAGATCTTGACTGATGTCATTCTGTTGTCATTTTTATTTTAAATTGATTAGATTTTTACTTTAGGTATCCGCGAGTTGCATCAAAATCTGACTGAGCAAAATTCGTATTAGTTCGAAATTTCAAGAAAACTATGATGACTTTTTGATCCTCTAGCCCATTATTAATTCACGCCTATTTTGATTTATTGTCTTTATTTGTAATCAAGCAATTCGTTCGCCTTTCATTTTTCTCATTAAATTTTCATTGAGCTTTCAACTATTATGTCATTACCAAAGACGTTCAGGTAACGTTAATACCTTTTCTGTAATTTGAATTCGTAATTGGTCAAAAGTTCACAATTTTATAGAAAATTAAAATTCAATTTCAATACTAAGCATATGATTTGTTATAACAAAATTAATTTTAATGGCTATTGAACGTGTTGCTACATATCCATAAATTTGCACGGAATAAGATACAATAGTGACGATCGAACTTCTCTTTTAACATATAAACATTTGCAGAAAAAGCGTTAGCGTTAACTACATCTATAGGTTTGGAAAAAAGTTTGATTTTTGACATGACAGACCAACAGCGATAAGCCATTAGCAGCAACAACTGCCAACAACAGACAGCAGCAGACAACAACTGTAAACGGTAGCAACAACAATACTTCCAGCGTAGTTCGTAAAATGATTGCTGTTCGCTGGTGCTAGCTAGCTATTGGACTGAGGAGCGTTTATGACCGTGGTTAACATGCGGTACACTCATTTATGGCAAACAAACAAATATTTAGACTGCAAGTGACACGAATTTGGTTGCACTTTTGTGAGTTTTCATGCACATACGAGTAAACATGCTTACTTACTTACATTCATACGAGCACATTTGAGTGTACGTATTTGCAAAATCGTTCTTGTCGAACATTATATATGTCTATAGTTTATAGTTTTAACGAAGTTGATTTAAAATCTATAACCGCATAAATTATTTATAAATTTGCATCTTTGCAAATAATGAATGAAGTGTAAATAAATTTATTTATTTATTATGTTTACCTCCTGGCTGTCGGGGTGTTGTCAACAATCAGAAGTTGCAATGTTTATGCTTATGCTTGATTTTGATGTCATCACTGTTAGTGTTGCTGTTGTTACTTTTTTTGAGATTGTAATTGCTGTTGCCATCGTTTTTGTTGGTGTGGTCATACTTTGTCATACTTTTCTCAGTCAACTGGTTGAGTTTTTTAAGTTTTTTGGTTTATATTATTTTTATTAACTTTCCTTTACAAGTGGAAAGACAATTTCTATTCTCTTTATATCCGAAATATATTTCGTATAGAGACTCCGACACTCAAAAAGTCTATGAAGATGAAAAATTCTATTGAGGCGTTAAAATGTAGGTGAGTGTTAATAGTTGGGTTCAAATTAACTCGGGGTTTAACGACAAATTTTTTTGTCAAGGTTGAAATATTCTTAATCGTGGAGGGGAATATTATCATCAACCTCCATATTTACTCCAAGAAAACTAAGGGACAAGAGACTGTTTATGACTCAAGGTCGAAGTTGCTTACTTGCGAACAATTGAAACGTTTGATGCCTACTTCAAATACGTTATACAGTTGTCCAAACTAATAATGGCAGCTACCTACAAAATATAGGCAATATTGATATAACTACTGCAGAGTTTTTTATTTAAGCAGAACTAATAGAACACCAAATGGAGAATGCATAACAGACCAGTGGCCGATCTCGCAGCTTACAGGAACGAGTCCTGGTATTGCGACTGATAGTACAATTAATTTTTAATTATTGAAGTTTTCTCCTGAAATTTAATAGTAGCAATAAAAGTAATTATGTTTTATTCAAGTGTATTTTATCTCAAGATTATTCAAATCTTACAACAATAACTGGTGGTCCATTGCCGGCTGAAATTTAATATATTAATATTTATAACTGAACGCTTTATTTTCAATAAAAATATATATTATGGCAAAAAATACATGTCTTTCAGGCAACTGTAAAAGTAATGTATCTGATATGTATTCTTTAGAGAGAGATTTTTTTCTTTATTAAATCAGTTATTCAACTTAAAAAGTGTGTCAATTAGTCAAGTTCTTAAACAACTGTTATCCTTACCTAAATACATATGTTATAAAAACTTATTGTTAAACAATTCTCAATATTCTCAGTGTATGTAAAGGGTATTTACGCGATCGCTAATGTTTCTTGTTTAATCATTATCTATGTGTATCAAGTGCACACTCCAGATTTGATTTAAAGCATTCTACCTGATTCAAAAATTCCTCGCAAACATGTTAAATCTTAAATCAGTTAAGATGTCAGTGACACTGTAAAAAGTATTTACAACTGCCAAAGTTAGTAAAAGTGAAAAATGCACTTTCCTTACTCTCTAGACAATCTTCAATTTTTCATAAAAGGCGTATATATATGTTATTTGTGCATTATGAACTAATTTCGTTATCTTCTGCTTAAATTGCATACAATTGTATGAGCAAAATAAAATTTAACTGCATCATTTTCCACTTACCTAAAATATGTCTCCTAAACCTCGTTGTCCATAATGCAGTAGCTAATTTTGCGGTTGATTTCGTTTTACGTGCATTTTTCTTACTTTTTTCTAACTTTTTTCTTACTTTCACATATTCATGAAGTTGATCTCAATTTTGCCACTCATTGGGATACCAAGGCAGGTACAACTACATACATGCATTTATTTCAAATATTTAACATATAGATGCATGCACTTGCAACGACTTACAATCAAGTAGATAATTTAAACAACGGCTAGTGCTGGAGATATGCTCGCAGGAGTACTTCACTTAGCTTGCACTCGACTGAAGCTGTTTTAACTACAATGATTTGCTTTATTGGGTGTGTTCAATTATATACTTTAATAATAACGGTAATCAAAAATTCAAAACAAAAATATGCAATAGGAAAAAATATTTTCCTTAGAAAAACTGAGAAAAGAATTAAAAATACTCTACGCGCAGTAGATAATCAAGGTTTACATATGACCAGGTACATATAACATATATCTAAATGTGTATTCGTATAAGTTGGTGGTAATCTTGGTCGAAAATGTGTCTAAGTATTTTTGTTTAGTATTTTCTTATTAAAGTCAATTTTTAGTACGAGTACATACAAAATATCTGCGGTAGCAATATTATGGTCTACGTTTTCTACGTTGCAGATTCGTCATTTATGATTATTTGATAATAGTTTGTTAATCTAAAATATTATTGTTGTTGTTTAACTTAAATTAACTGTTATATTTCCATAAAACTAATTTATTTTTTATTAGGTTATGTTTCAATTATTTCCCAATTTTGAAATTACTTATTTTTACAAAATTAAATTGCTAACAGGAAACTTGCAATTTTAAAATTACTATTTCGTAATAATAATTTAATTCGAATCTTAAATTAACTTACGTGCAGATCATATTTTTATTATATCTTTTTAACTATATAAGAAAGGGCTTACCTGTAAAGAAGAAAATACATTTTATTAAAATTTTATGACTAAAATTATAAAATATAAAAACTTATATAAATTTTTTTATATGCATTACATTTACGCACAATTTTGTTAATATTTACTATGATAATACGGTATATAATTATATATGGTTAATACAATATCAGTAAATCATTGAAATCTTTCTGAGCGATAGGCTGGCATCGACAAGTTTGTTGCTTAAGTTTTTCGTTACATTTGTTTACGGTAGTGCATGTTATATTGTAATGCGCCAATAATTTTAGTCAATCTCATTTTACATCTCATGTAAACTTGTATATGGCAATAGGAAATTTCGAACAATTTATTTCGAAATTTATTTAAATTTTATTTTAAAGCAACCAATGGCTAGCGTAAATCTAATGCACAATTGAATATTTTAGATAGGTAGGTATCCTGATAGCTAAATCTGAGAAAAAGGAATAACTATTTTGACCGTTTACTACTCAATAAGTTATTAAAATAAAATACAAATAATAACTTAAGATCATTTTCGATTGAATTTTCCTAAAATATTTCTTTGCGCGCCTCTACAATGAACGTCGAGATGTTTATCTCCTTCTTATATATTTATTGAAAGAAGGGAACAGTAAATGAAGTTAGGCATTGCGTAAACTTGAAGTTAATTGCAAATATAAAAATATTATTTATTTTCTAAGAGCTTAGAATAGTTTTTGTGTTATTGTGTCTTTTAAGCAATGCTCTAGCCACACGCGTAACTCTCTTCCTGCGAGTGTGTTTGGTTAATGGTAAAGTATTAAACATGTCTAATGCTTTATTATATTGTTTATTATATCTAATGTTTTATGTTTAGCTTAAAATACTTATTAGCATTAATAACAGCTTACGTGTTCGGACAGAAGGCTGTGAATGAATACGTTGTAGCTTGCAGTAATAGCAACCCATCAACTTAGCAACTTAGCAGTTGTTTAAGCTAAAAGCTTTAATACCCAACACACGGACTTATATGATATTCACTAAAAAATCTGTAAGTTTAAAATATTAATGTTTATATTATAATAATTTCGTTCAAAAAAATTCTTGACAGTGACATTTTGTAGTAGTTACTCAATAACCAAATTTAATGAAGTAAAGGTTTTTTGTTGGCACCAACATATTTAACGGATTTCATATTTAGATTTCGCATTTTTTATTAAAAACGTATTAACAACTAATGTTATCCAATCCCGAAAATGTTCCAATCTATCAAATATCTATTTTTAATGCTTCCTAACTCATTTTTTATTTTTAATTCAAGGTCAGAGTAATCTACTTATATACCTGGATATGTTGAAACCAAAAATGTGAAAAACATTAGTTTTTAATTGTTAAACTAATACAAGAGTTTTACTACATAAAATAACGTCTATGGTATTATTTAAACAATTGACCAATTAATCCGTTGCGAAAATAAAAAGAATAAATTAAAAATGTTGGTCATTGAAATATGAAAACATTAAAACACAAAAAAGAATATACATTAAACTTTAAATCAAATTACAAATTCTAAAGAATAACATATAATATACTATGTGTAATAAATAATGTCCAAATTTGGAAGTACTTTCTATAAAAACATATGCAATAAATTTATCCAACATTACATTAAAAATGCTTATTAAAAACCAGTTTAGATTATTTAGCACAATAAATAACAGCTCTATATCAATTGATTTGAGTTTTTGTTATTCTATCTCAAAAACTGTAGTCTTTGCATTAAAACGCATATACTGAAGGATAGATAGATGGATATCGTTAGACCAAACCTCTTCGCACAGTTGAGCTGCGATGCCTGCTTAACTTCGTTGCAAACTGTATGTCTTCATAAAAATATAAAGCACTGACAAACCGTATAGAATATACACATTAAGATATTTTAAAACAATAAAATTTTAATGAAAATTTATAATAAAATGATTGAATAAAAGTTTAACTTTTTAAAGCAAATGAGAAATGGTTTTAAGATAAGATTTTAATACAAAATAAAAAATGTAAAACGAAAATTTAAATTTAACCTAATCGTTTGTCAACTTACGTAGTAATTGAGCTAATAGATTAAAGATTCTTTTACATTTAAGTAAATAGAGCAATAAAAACTAAAAATAGTTGTAAATTCGGTTAGTTTGGAGTTGTGGTTTTGTGTCTTAAACCCACTCGAGCTCAAATAATGGCATGTTTTGATACAATGGATTAGCGGTATTTATACACGGACTAGAGGTCAATACATGTACAATACTGAAAGGCAGAACTTCTCAATTCAAGTGAAACTCAACCAATGTAACAAGTCTATAAGCTTGTTCGAGTTCTTAATTTTGCGGGATGACATATCTGTCAGGTTGGTAAGTAAAGGCGTCTCGAAAATTTTAAATTTCCTTTCCAGTAAGGGCACTAATATATGAGGTGGAGTACAGTTTTTTCTTCCTCAGCTGAGTTATAGCCAAGATATAAATCATTATAAGGTATAAGGCCATGTGTGCTGGACCCAACACCACCAAAACCGAAATGCCGAGGAGATTTTGCATTAGTTAGAGCAGCTGACCGCTGGTTTTTTGTCCAGTTTGGACCAGGTCGGTCTTGAGATTTGACAGAAGGTTAATTTATCTAAGTATTAGATAAATTTAAATCATTTTTATGTATTAACAAGTTCGCTTAAGAGGTGTTAGGACAGCGGTAATAATAATAATAGCTGATATGTTCACAAAATTTTAATCACATCGGTGTTAAATTTTTGTGTCACTTCCTGGATGGATGTTGCATAGGATTCTGTAACACAGGATGTAACTGGACGATTAAATTACAAATTTTTATTAAAAATTCTTTTCAAGTTTTTAAACAATAAAGTGATAAAAAGCTTGTATAATATTAGAACCATTAGCTATTACGAATAATAAAACAAGCTAGATTATAATGCACTAATAATACCAGAACGTTATACAGACTATCGGAAAATTATAGTAATCAGAAAAATATCATTTTATTGAAAATAACAAATGTCCATAACATTTAGGTTTTTTATTTATATATATTATATATTATTTATATAGACAATAGTGTAAAGTAACAAAATTATTCGAATTAATTTCTCTGTATTTTTACTAAAACCCGGTAGCATTCAGGAATACGCTCTGATCTACTAAATGAATGCAAAGTAAGAAATTATTTCACTGTAGCATTTTGAAATATACTTGCAATTTTTTGTTAATTGCATCAATTTTATTCAAAAATTGCAACTATTAATAAAGCCGCACCCATTTCGTTGCACTTTTCCACGGATTTTGTTATTAGAAAGCATAATAAATTTTAATTTGGCAATTTTAAATTGCAAAAATAGAAAAAAAAAGAAAAAAAAACAAAATCAAAATGTACAAATCAAAGAAAAAGAGCTCAAAACATATATGCAGGGGCTAACATATACATACAAACACACCACGGACATATGCACACCACGAACCATTTACATACTATCGTTGTTTTACTTACAAAATGCCAACAAATGAACAACATTAGAATAGTAACAATAAGGCACAAAACAACAACAATAACAATAACAACTTCACCGAAACTAATGGATTCAGTAAGTTAGGAGAAAAACCAACAATAAAGCAAGAAATAAAAACAAAGTTTAGGAATAAAACATACCAAACCCATTTTAAAAAGTTGAACAGTTTTTCAAAGGAAAAATTCAAATGAAAAGTTCACCGAAACACAAACACAAATATGCATATGTGTGTCGACCATATTACTGCAAATGCCATGCGTGTGCACTGTTAAGCACTTGTTGCAAAAATAACACAATATCGAAAACCAGAATGAATAACAAAAGCAACCACAGCTGCTGCTGTTGCTGCTGCTGCCGCTATTTCTGCAACAACAAATATGTACAGGAAGTAAAGCAACCTGCAGCAGGCACAACAGTTAACAGCAAAGACCTTAAACTTGGCCTGGGCCTGGCCACTTGAGAACTCACAATTCAATTTTGAATGTTACTGCTTTTTTAATGTTGTTGTTGGTGTTATTACAATATTTCTAGTATGCTGTCTGCACAATGTGTAGTGGCACGCGTTTTTTATTTTATTTAATTTTTATAGTTTCAATTTTTTTTCTATTTTCTTTGCTTTAGCTTAGAATGATTTTAGTGTAGTTTAATGTGTGTGGGCTGCAAGGCGCTCCGCCACTGACAGCAGGCATGAATGAAGTATCTTAGTTTGGTGTGAAAATGTTGTGAGAACAAATGATTCTAAAATTTTAGTGTTGTTGTTTTCCCGTTTTTGTAATACTTTTTATTTATTTACTGGCTGGTTTGTTTAAATAAAATTATGAACTTGAGCTTGAAAAATCACGCTTTGTGCTTTGTAGGTGTAAATGCAACATATTTCAATTTTTTTGTATCGTTGTGTGAAATTGCCAAAAAAGAAAGATGAGAAGTTATGCTAAAAGCATTTTTCTTGTATCAGATATATATGTTTCTTTAATATTAGGCATGTTTTAACGAAGTAAAGGTCTAATAAACTTAGAACAGAACTGCTGTAATAGCCATACGAATTCTGTTATATATGTAATGTATTTTAATATTGAACATTTTTTTTTGTTTGAATTTTCAATAAAAAATATTTCTAGTTATTTTGAACAATTTATCGGTATTTTATTTTTGTGATGTATCGATATATCGAATCATCTTATTCGTGTCGAAAAAAATACATTGTTTAAAGTATAAGCTTAGTGCTTAGTGCCGAAACGCTTGTTTAGGCTTATTTTAAATGCTCTGTTGGTTGGAGAAAAAGCAATAATTTATGATATATGGGTTATGTTCTCATCTTAGAATCTAACAAAGCTGATAGGACAGCCATTATCTAGCAGTTCATACTACACGTTCAAAACAAAAGTCATTACAAATAACTGATGAAGGTATAACCATTCGAATGTACCTTCACCATCAAGGTAAGATGTAGACAAACTGTGTTAGAAAAACCATTCCTAACACCTTCGAAGGTTTCAAACAATTTAAACGTCATATTGCAAGTGTTAAATCTGCCGGTGTGGAAGGACCGAACTATCACTTATTCTACAAAGCTTTGATTATTATTTGTATTGTTGTTCCCAATATCTATTTAAGGAGTAAAAATATGATCTTCTAGAACTTTCGACACAGAGAAAATGAAAGTCTTTGAATTGTGAATAAAATTTCATAAAATGCTCATCCAACTAACATCCTAATGTTTAAGGAACTAAATACTTAAAGCAGGATTATAATGCATAAGTGAAATATTTCGATCACTTAGCAAAACAATAACAACAATGATCAGAGAGAACCTTGGTACAACTGGTGATAGAGGTCAATATAAAACAAAGAAACAATATAAAATGCTTTAAGTTTTTGTTTCATTGGGACGAGAATTGACTAGAACAGTGTTATCTTAATTAATTTTTTGTTAGTATAGGTAACATTAATAAACACATTTACTTTGCAAAGTAAATTATAACTTCTTAATTTTTTTAGTGATCGTTATGTTTGTCGATGAGAAATATAAATAAATTTGAAACGCCTTTAAGACATAGAATGAATGAGGCATTCTTAATCATCCTATTCTGTCAAAAAAAATTCGAATGTTATCAAAATTTTTTGAAGCTAACAGTGACATAATAAAGTTATTGGGTATACTTAATATAAAAATTATTAGAAATAAGCCTTAAACATACATTACTAAAATAATTTTTGTAATTAAGAAGTAAAATATTAAGGTACTTCAGTTAATTAAAAAAAAGTTTATCAAAAAAAAAAAAAAAACAAATTTTCAAAAAAATAGGTCTTGCGATATTATTATTATTACATTATGTCGATAATACTGCACAAAAAAATACATATGAGGTTAATGCAGTGGTTCTCTGTGAAGCTTTCGCAAATGGTACTGTGTCCCAGTACAACAGAACAAAACCAGGAAACACAATAGCTCTTTTTTTAATAGTGATACTTTGGAACTTTTTCAAAGCCTACTATATTTGTATATAAAAAAGGCAATCAAAAATCGTTACTCATTTGTATAATTTTATGTAATGAAGTTTTTAGGGTATTTTCGAAGTGTTAACAAACAACTAATCAATTAATAAAAAAAGTTAATATTTGTGAAATGTATGTACCTGAAATTTTGAAACAGACTACTTAAATTCCTTATAATTTTTGTATTCTGATCAATACGTATTTTAAGATATTCTTTTAAATTAAAAAAAAAATATGACAAACAAAATCTTACAACTGAACTAGCGGAAGCGAATTCTAATATTAGTCAGTCACTCTGGTACTTTCATGTTACTATTTTTTCAAATATCAATAGAAGTAGAAATAGTTCTATTGTTGTTGTTATTTCGAAATTGTAATTACAGTCCTTGAATTGTGTTTAACATGCAACTCCACTGACTTTGCATGTACACAAAGACGTACATAGCTTTCACACTGCTGATATAGCAGCAACAACAGCATCACCATTAACTGCATCAGCCGCATCAGCATAAGCAACAGCAACAGCATCGACATTAGCAATTGCATTTATAACAACAAAGGAACGTTAGCAACAAAGTTATGAACTTGTAACAAAAAAATATCTATAAGCATAACATCAACAACATAGTACAATAACAGCAACAGAAACAGCAATAACAACAACAAAAACCACAAAAATACTAACAAGTACAATAATAGAATAATTCTAGCTATGCTTTTAAGTTTTTGCTCTTATTTTAGTGGTACAGTGTAGCACTTTGTTGCTGTTGTTGTACGTTGCTGTTCATTGTGTTGCCGTGTTTGCCTAATGTTGTTGTTGTGTGATTTCATTGAAATTTATTTGCTGAAGAGGTCAAATATTTCGTTTATCATTAAAGTGTGAAAAAATTAAAAGAAATTGTTATGGGAACTCATTCGTTGAGTGCAGTTAATTGGCATTTTAAAATGTGTTAAAAATATTTATTTTAAGATTTTAATAATATTTTAAATCGATATTGTTTATGAAGAAAACACGACTTTTCCTTAAAGTTGTTTAGGAGTAAAATGAAGAAAAAATGTATAACCTATCATTTAGTACTATAAATACAGTTTTAGTCATGCCGGAGAAAGCAGACAATTTTAGTAAATTATGGCATGAAAAGAGTCATTAATAAATATTTATATATCTAAAAGTGGCAGCTAAGAGATTGGCATTTGAACGAAATACTTAAAATATCATTTAAATATAGTTTATTAAATATTCTAAGTAAACCTATTACTGTTATTAATAGGTTGGTCTCTTTTAATTAGTAACTGATACTAGAGATCATTTCTAATTTATATGCTTTCAACATTCGATTAGACTTAAATTTATTATATTATATTATATTATATGAATTGATATTTATGATGCCATCACGTATAATAATAATATAAAAAAATTGCTAATATAAAAATTGCTAATGAAATATAGTATAGAGTATATTTTATACATATTTAAAATGTGTATTGTAGAATAAATTTTAATAGAAATTTTTAATCCTAATTCGGCATTTATGTAGTAATTATTTTACTAGAAATTTCATTTCTTTTGATCTTACATTATTTTTATATTTCATTACTTAATATAAACATTTGAGTTGCAAACTTATTAAGTTGAGAGACATAATTGCAATATTTTTGCAATCATGCAAACGCAAACATTATATACAAAAAAGAACAACAAAGGTTTTGTCTTGTGTTTTGAAAGAGTTTGCTTGTATGTATGTACAAAATTGGAATTAGTAAACCATCAGCAGCAAATTATACATTTAAATTTTAAATTTTATTTGTTAATCATTGATATGTAGTGTAATGATTTCTGTAAGAATGCATATCCACAAAAAAGTAGGCACACTTTATGGTTGTTTTTTTTATATATATATTTTGTATAAATATTATGTGGTTATTACGTTTAGTTAAACTTTTTAAATTTACACAGGATTTAAATTATTAAACTTTATATTACCCACAATTTTAAGATGCATAACATCAATCTTAACATGAAATGTTTCATTAATAATAATAATTTGTACAAAAATATTAAAATTAATACGACATAGAATATGTGGTGTTCGGAATAAAAAACAACCACCATCATTTAAGCAACATTTACCAAATACAACTTTTTATTTTATATCTTACATTAATTGTTTTGATACAAAAATAGTATGTATGTATATATGTTGATCCTTTTTTCGAGTCAGCGCAATTAGGCACTTTTACTGTTTGATAGCTGGGGGTACTACAGGGTCCCACCCATCTCATTGACTAATTTATGAATTCCTTATAAGCTTCATGATTATTTAGTGATTGATCTAAGATCTGCGTATTCCTATAAACGATTAGTAGAAGTATTCAATCCAAGTAACATTTTCCAAGTAACACACTTTCGATGATCATTTTTAGCTAAGTTCTGTTAAAACGTCTGCAACCATTTCTTCTGATGGACAATATTTTAATTTCAACTGCTATTTTTCATAAATATCTCTAATGTGATGGTATTTAATGTTAATGTGTTTACTCCTTGCATGATATACAGGGGTTTTAACAAGGCTTATAGCACTTAAATTATCTCCATTAATTTCAATACAATCATTTAAATTATATAAATTTATTTCAGTCATTAATTTCTTTAAATTAACTGCTTCTTTAGCTGCTGACGATAAACCTACGTATTCAGCTTCGGTGCTGCTTAGAGCAAAACATGACTGCTTTTTGCACTCCCATGAAAATTCACTGCCACCCAAGAAAAATGCATAACCCATAAATGATTTGCGATCTGTAGAATCTCCACCCCAATCAGCATCGACGAAGCCTTTAATACCTTCACCAGTTTTTTTATATTTCAGCCTCATATTTGATGTTGTAGCTAGGTACCGCATGAGATGCTTAACTGCTGCAAGGTGCTCGCTATGTGGGTGCACGTTATATTGAGACAATTTGCATACAGAATGCACGATTCGATGATTGATTGATATTCAGTTTGATTTGAAAACTAGGGATTAATGGAACAAATTCAGGGCGACATTCGTCCATATTATATTGATGTAATAACTGCAACACATGCTGTTTTTAACTGATAGAAATATTGGTTTACACCTTGTCCACATTTCGTAAAGTGTCATATCATGTAATGCCTTGGTAAGTGACCGATTTCTCAGATAAGCGGCTGTGTGAATAGTTTCGGCCCAGAATTTTTCATTCATTTCAGCATTCACTAACATACTCCTGGCCATTTCTACAAGCTTACGATTAAACCTCTCTGTTACACCGTTTTGTTGTGGAGTGTGCGGAAGTGTAAGTTCATGTTTATTATCGCTTTCATTTAAAAAACTGTTGAAGTTATTATTTACATAGTCGGTGCCATTGTCGCTCCGTAATACTTTAATCTTTCTGCCAGTTTGGCGCTCTACCATATTTTTATATGTTTTAAATACGTTAAATACATCTGATTTATTTTTGATAAAATATACACATACATATCTTGATTTGTCATAAATCATTGACACAAAGTATTTTGATCCACCTATAGAATATTTATTTACTGGCCAACACACGTCTGTATGGATTACTTCTAGTAAGTCATTGGCTTTAGTTTCTGGAGCTTTAAGCGGTTTAATGTGACATTTACTTTTCAAACATGTAATGCAATCAATATCTTCGCGTACAAAACTAATTTTCAAACCGTGAACCAATTGTTTTTGTTTTTCATTTCCATTAAGCTCTTCGCATTAAGATGACCATATCTTCTATGCCACTTTACGAGTTCTTCATTTGATCTTTCATTGCTAAAATATGACATAAAATATGACGTTGGTAATTCCACTAGAAACAAATTATTAACCCTTTTCGCTTTTAAAAGTATTTTTTCGTTTTCATCATGAACGAATGCACAATTTGCTTTGAACAATACTTGACAGCCATTGCTTATTGCTCTTCCTCCTGATATAAAATTGCATTGCAATTCTGGTACCTACATATAATACGCCTTTTAGTATTATATCAATTTCGGTTGTTTTTATTTTAATTTTTCCCCGACCTACTGCATTAACAAAATTATTTCCGGCAAGTAGAATTGAATAATTTGTGAATAATTTGCAAATTTTCAAACATTTCGCGTACAGAACACATATGTGACGTAGCGCCACTATCAACACACAATATATCCGAGCTTAAGCTTTCCTTATCTGTCGCTGCAATAATTGAAAATGATTTTGAATTATGTTTTTCAGTGCTCGTGTTAACAACATGTTTTCCTCTCAATTCGGCTCTACATTGCGATGCATAATGCCCCTTACGACCACAGCTGAAGCATTTGATATTTTTTATGATTTTGTATGTTTTTCTATATTCGTTTTTGGCTTTGTACTCTCGCTCATTTTATTGAGTTGACTATTTTTGTTATTTGATTGGTTTTTCCCATGCGCATAAAAAGCCGTTACTTCTGAAAGCTCCTCTTTCCTTTGCGTCGCTCATATTCTTCGTATAATTTTATTTTTAGCACATTTAATTTTGGTAAATTGTCACGTAATTCTAGTGTTGCCACGAGGTTTTCATATGATTTTGGCAAACTTGCTAATAGCATGATTACAAATAACTCCTCTTGCAATGTTATGCCAATTTCAGTCAATTTTTCTGCAACGTCTGAGAAGTCTCTCACATAGCGTAATTTTTCTGCAACGTCTGAGAAGTCTGCACATAGCGTTGGATGTTCTGGTTCTCGTCCATACGCATATTCAATAGCTTTTTGAATAATGAAACCTTTCGTACTGGTCTCATTGGTTGATGCACATATCTCTTTTAGTGCAGTCCACATGTCCTTGGCGAACTGACAATTTTTTATATAACTTATTTGTGTTGTTTTTACTGACAGTGTTATAACTGCCATTGCTTTTTCATTTTTGGAAATCCACGCAGCGAATTTATGTTGTAATCTATTCCTCTCCGCTTTTTTCAACTGAATATCACATCAATATCCCCATCGACTGTCTAAGACAGTCGCTAATAAAAGCATAACACTTATTGTATATAATGTAGTATATAATGCTGCAGTTGTTACACATTAAATTTACTTCGTTTGCTACAACCATTTCATTAATTCATTCAAAATGGGAAAACAATTAACTTTTTTCTTCATCCATTTCACATTCATCACATTGTCTTTAATCTCACTGCTTACAGAATTTTTATAGATTAACTCAATAGATTTATATAATATTTGTTTAATTTAACTCTTAGAATTTTTGGTATAAATCCGGCAACAGAGTAAGTTAGCTACTCCAGTTCGCTTAGAGTTTTTTGATTATTTTTTTAAAATAGAAATTTAAGATTTATATTAAAGTGAATTTTAAAGTAGTTAAAGTAGAAATCGCTGGAATGATAAAATGATAATGATAAAATATAAATGACAAAATATAAATGAAGAGATTAATCCTCAGAAGTCTCCTTAAACTCAATGAGATGAAAGTGTTAGCCATAACTTTCAGTGGATGTGAAGTACTAAGTTTAGTTGACAGATATCTGAACAAAAGATTTATTATATTGCACTACTCATTTTTCGAAATCTACTAATTATCGTTCATGTGATCAAAGTTGTTCTTCAACAAGTTTTAAGGTCAAAATTTCAAGTCAAAACTGAAGTTTATTTGTCTCGAGTTTTTGTATGTGCTGTGTTGCCTGGCGGAATTATACATATATTAAATATCTTGCTAATAATTCTTGTAAATACATACTACTATGTTTGAATAACTTAATATTATTTTAATGCAATATAGTTCAAGTATATTTCGACACTTGATTGTAATATTAATTACTTATATATTAGGTAATTAATATGCATAGGTTGTTGCACTGATCAAATTTCAAATTGCGTACCACTAGATATGTCGATACCGTCATTAAACTCTAATTAAAGTCTTTAAAATGCAACAATTTAAAAAACAAGTTAGCAAAGTATTTCCTTATGAGTTTTATAGTTGAGTGATTTGCATATCTTACTGAGTAAAATTAATTAAATATCGAAAAAATGAAAGATATAATAATAACACCACAAAAATATTAATAAGCGTGGCTTATATCGAATATATCTGAAGTGTGAAATATTTAACTTCATATAATAAAAACTAAAAGCTAAAAATGCTAAGAGCTTCCAATGGCTAATTAAACTGAAATTTTTATTGCAAGAATTTTGTTTGTAGTTTTCAGTATATGTGGTGATTGGCATTGTTTTCAATTGAGTAGATGTTTTTTTAATGATTTATTGTAATTTTTGGCATTTTATTATTATTTTTTTAACACACAGTTAACATCTTGAATTACTGCAATGTTATAGTCATTGGCACTCTTACATATCTCTTGTTGAATCTAATAGATGTTATCTATGCTGTGCTGTTAAGTATGCATATTTTTAGTTCCGACTACGAGTATGTTGGTAATTGAGCGTAAAATCCACATTTGCCGTTGTTTAAAGTATTAGCTTTGTATAGAATACGTTCTGCTTATGAAGAAGTAACTGATGTGGCTTATTATGAACAACACTAAGTTTGCTTTCTGCACTTATGAGATATTAGCTGGGCCAAGGTTAAATATATAACTTTTATGAGTTTGTTGCTTTTTATGATATTTCATTTCTTTTTTGCTGCTACAGTTTTTTTAATTTTTTTTATTTTTTGTTTTTATCGAGAAGATTTGTCAACGCTCCTTTTTGTCATGTGTAAATAAAAATATAAAAATTATTAGAAATTTGTATAACATACTTAAAAAATCAATATAATTGCAAATTTATTACGCATGACTATAGATCACAATTTTGAAATTTGATTTTAATATTTAAAGAGAAATGTGAGTATATATTAGCCGTAATTTTTTCTTTCAGAGTTGTAAAAAAACAGCATTAACTCTGGTTGAAACAAATTGGCATCACTTTTAAAATATTTCATATGCTTGTTTTTGGCATACTTTTTTCGTTGTGTTATGTACAAAGTGAAATATATAAATTGTACACTAAAAATTGATTAATTTAAAGAAAAAAAAACAAAATGAATATTAGAAGAGCAATGGTAAGCAATTTTATCTAATATATTTAAATTAATTAATTTATTTTTATACTTGAATTTATTAGTATATGAAATGTTTATGTGATATTAACGGATGATTTCTAGTGAGCATTCACAATAGACTGATTTTTTAGTTTGGCTGCACTAAAACTTATGACGTAAAAAAGTTTGTGAGTAAAACTTAACTCTGAAGATTTTAAGAACATTGTTGTTGTTTCACATGTTTTCTTTAGTCAGTTGCGATTATTTTTTTGCTACTCTGAAAGAAAAATTACGACTATTGTAAATTTATATTTTAAATTAAACAGTGTGATATTAATGTAAGATGAATGAAATGTAGGATAATGTAAAAAATGTCTTAAAATTTATCATAACAAGTAATAGTGTTTTACAGGTTATCACTTCATTAGGAATTATTTCAAGTATTTGACATCACTAAAAAATTTTACAGTAATTTTTTTACCACCTAATCACCTTTTTTTGTTTTATAAACAGAGCAGTAATAATTTTAGACACCTTAATGTAAACATCATTGTTGCATTACTAAATTAGAAGTATTATTATTTATTTTATTTATTTTATGTATGTTAAGGATAAATTATAGTCTTTTTTTGTGATCTATTTTTAGTCAACCTATACTTGCGCTCTGCAATCTTATAAGATAAATATGTTTCCTAGTCAAAAGAATTTTGCATATTATGACGTATTGTCAAAAACATCAAGTAGGCAATTTTGTTTACAATATACAGCATATACGATTCATTTCCTTCTAAGGAGCAAATTAATACTTTTTGAGGAAAACACAACAAATCTTTCTGCCGACAAATAAACATGCTCGTACATGTATATTTTATATTAAAAATAATTTTTTTTTAAAGCTATTTAATTTTCACATTTTCTTTTCTGCAAATTTTTACAGCTTCAGCACCCTCTTTAGTTCTATTTCATGTGTAAATCAAATCATGTTAATAGATCTTAATAGTACTTAATAGATACTTCAACGCAACTACTGTAAACAAAGATTAGCTAATATCTATAAATATTTTGAAATCAAAATTATATTGTATGTATATAAAATACATGTTTTTTAAAATGGCATTTATACTTAAAATGTGTATTATAAAAGTCACAATTAAATATTTCAAAACTTGTTTCGATATAATAAAATCCAAGCAAGTATCTAGACTTTGATATTAAAATATTTAAATGAACTCATCATCAGCGGCATATACAATGATTCAAGCTGCAAAAATATAAACTATGAATACTATTGACCAATTCAAAATTTTAAAACCATGGCTTTTTATGAATAGTAGTTAGTGAGCTTGTTTTATCTCAGACTTTTGTAATAACCTTCACATTTGCCTAATTCCCTTATTAAAAATTGTACCAACTGCTGCTAAGTTCACACGTGTTTTTACAAGTTTGTGTTCAATTTTGTGGCAATCAATAGTTTCTTTTTGTTTTTTTAAAATCAAAAGTTATTATTTTTAATTTTGTTTACCAAAAATTATTTTATTCCATGATTTTAAATTTTTGCATAATATCAACATTGGGTTGAAATTTTGATATAATTTGTTTATATGTATTTAAAATAAATAAGCAAAAGCAATTTTAATCAAGTTAGTTAATGTATCAGAAAATGACAAGTAATGCAAAAGTATTAATCATAATATGTCTTGCATATTAAAACAAAATTGATTGTTCACATTTTTCAATATTAAGACATTGTTTCAAATATGATAATTTTTTTAATTTTTTGAATAGTTTTTATATGTTAAACCAGAAATTGAATTTTGTTGAATTATAAGGTTTAAGTAATATATTTTTACATTTCTGTACAGATCATCTGTTTTTAATTAAATAAAAGTAATCGCTCTAAGTCATATTAAATTAAGTTAAATTATTTAGTTTATTTTGGTGATTGTATTATATATTCTTTTCATTATATAGATTTTGAACCGTTTCATTTCAATCATATATTTTATGTGGAAAAAATATGTATCTGTGTTTTTATGTGTTATAAATATAGAATATATATTTTTTATTACTAACGCCTTAACAGTCTCGTTTTATTAACTGTAGATTGAAGTTTGTTGCTTAAGTCTTTATATTCTCACTCAAGATCAAATATTATTAAAATTTACTGCTTGCCTTTTTTCGTGCCATTTAAAATTTTGACATTAGTAATTAATTGCATTATTTCTAAAAGATACTCGTATATGTCTTTATAAATGTTAAAGAGTATATAATGTAAGTTTCTGATAAATTTTTACATTTGTCATAGATTGTTTACATGTCAGCGGCCAATGAAAGTACAGAAAATATCTCCCAAATAGTTGAGAAAAATAAATAATGAATGATAATTCAAAATATAGATAATATTGTTTATCAGAAGTGTCGTGATCACTACCATTGAGCATTGAATAATTTCTTGAAATATATTGAAAAAAATAAAGAAAATTATAAGTAGAGATTATTTTTGAAAATCATTCCTAAGCAATAAAATCTGCTTAATACCTAAACTGTTAAATTTTTTTTTAACTAAAACGTTTTCTGGAGTGCAAATAGTTTCTTTTTTAGTTTTACAGTACATACAACTATTTTCATAAATTGCGAGTCTAAATAGTTCATATTCTACATAACACTTTTGCATATATTGTGCTCATCCGTCTGATGTGATAAATATGAAAATGTTTTAATTTTTCTATAACCAATAAATTTTCATATTTTTTTTTACATTTATGTAAAAAACTGCTTTAGTACATATGATTTTTACATAATTAAATTATCTTAAGAATTTAGAAAATTGGATTTAGAGCTTAACGATTGTACGATTATAGTCTGCCTATGTATCATTTAAGTATCTATGCGATGATGCTAAGAATATGTCTATGATGCTAAAATAAGAAGACTTGAGGTATTTGAAAATGATTAGGTTTTGAATTCTAAAACAGCTTTATTTGTTGCATTATCATTGGAACGGTTGTTACCATTAATCTTATTTTTCATACTTAATACCTACATCATGCGTAATATATATATATATAAATTTAAGTTGAGTTAAAGACTGGCGTATTTAAGGAGGATGTGCAAACAAGAAGCAACAATGTAATAGCAAAAGCTATGGGCAATGTTATACAAAGAGTCATGGGCACGTAAATTGTGGAATTGTTGAGAATTTGAGAATGCAGGAAAGAAAAAATTTCAATTAGACTGAAGTAAATTAGCAATGCTAATTGCTAAGTATCAAAACTTGCGTCTTTATAAGCAATTATGTATATTTTTGTATGGATATACTTAATATCACTTTTTCAGTTCAGGCACATTCAAAAAGTATCAAAATAGTAGTATCAGTACGAAATTGAGAATTGTGATTTAACTTTCTGCATATGTTTTCATGATGATGGCTAGAAAAGAGTAAACCATGACCATTCCCATATTATATATCACATATCAACATAAAAATTCGAACAATATATTAAAGAAATATGTTGACATATCATAACATAAGTCTAATTTAATTTCAAAAAAGGAAAACACTTTTTACTTGTTGGCAACAATACTTTAATTACCAAGTAATAATATTTTCAGGGTAATTAAGAATTTATATCAGTGATGCACAGCTAATAGCTTGCGTTGCTAATTTCTTTTTTTTTTGTTGTACTTATTTTTATATATTATATATACATCTGCATTAACAACTTACTAGCCTGACTCATGAGTTTTAGCATCTAAAATATTTAGTTTCCTATGGTCTCAACGCTTACGCAGCCCTACATATCATACATGAAAAAATGGCGTCAACAGTTTTCAATTTTGAATAACTAAACAGAAATAGTTCAGAAAATGATGATTTGTATATGCTAAGAAAGGAAATAGTTGTTACAAAGATAATAATTAAAATCGAATATTATTATTTTTATTCAATAAACTCGTGACTGGACGCAGGCTAACGAGGACAATTTTTAATGGATAACTAACATAGGGATTCTACCATGAATTATTCCCGATAAATTATTTCCGTGGTAGAAACGGTCTAGCACACAAGGGGGACGGTTTTTAGTATGTTAAGCAATTTTAATGCTTCTCTCCGCACATAAAAAAAAAATATTTTTATTCAATAAGATATTTTAATATTACATATTTCTAATTGTAAGGTAGTACATCATTTTTTTCAACTGAAAGTATATGTCTTCTTTAAAAATACAAAAAATTTCGTAAGCATCACTCCTATAAACTGTACTCTTGACTGCAGTACAAATACAATGAAGATATTAATAATTATATCACTGAAGATGGATATTTAAATGATCAGACCAAAAATTTGCTAGATTTAAATTAAAAATAAAATTTTTGAACATTTCCTTACTTTCACTCCCTCTTCTATCCGATATAGATTTCTTATTATAGAACACAAAATATTTAGTTAGAAACCCAAATTTTACTGATTTTTTGTATATCTCGAATTTATATTATTTGTTTATATACGTATTATATTTAGATTAATTAATTAATTAGAAATATACTTTCTCTTAGATGATATCACTGTCAGAAGTCGAAAATGTAAGAGCTTTTGAGAAACACATAAGTAACAATATTTGCTATAAGTATAAGCACAATGGTAACTCATATCAATAAATATAAAGATATACATATATATATATTTAAAACATATTTCATATAGTATATAAATAATATCAATTTAATAAATTTTACATATGCCAAGGTCAAATGAGGTTTGTTATAGTTGTAAATATTAATAATATAAAAATATTTTGCTTTGACCATAATATGAAATGTTTTTAAAATTCATATTTTTTTATTTTAATATATCATATGCCATTATATATTTTTAAAGTGTTTGATTCCCTTATTTTGACATATAACGAGTCAACCCTGTTTCTGGTTTATAACCAATTTTGGTTTCCTACATTTAATAGATTTGTTTAATATTTTTTATCTCAAACTTTGAAACTTGTTAACTAGTCGTTTCGCTAAGATGGTTTAAGCTTACTTAGTAATTAAAACTAATATATTTAGAAAAAAAATATTTTTATATATCTATATCTTAGTGACTTTGATGACTTAAATGATATTTTGAATAGTTTGATATTTAAATTATTTGAGTTGACTCGTGCTCTTTTGGAGCTATGTACGTACATTCATTGAAATGCAGATAAACAAGTGCTAGTCTAACAGCAATTGTTGTTAATGGACCATTAGTAATTTGCTTTTAATTAATACTTTATGTATAGAATATTATTGAATATGTTTATCTATTTGCATACAGAACAAATAACATTTACTTTTTAACGATGTTGCAATGTTAATGAGAAAAACTTTCGTTTTTAAATCCGCTTAGCATTATTTTTAAAATTTCGTATGAAAAATATTTACTATTAAGTATCATCAGTACGTTTGTGGAATGCTGATATATTGCCACTAATGTTTTATTTATAATCTTTCTTCAAAAGTTTTATCGAAGCTACGTTTACTCTTATTTGTAGACTGATAATCTGTGTCTAAGAAAGCTAAGTGTCAGAATTATTTGCTACCCTTTTCTCTACATTTCTTCACGCTATATTAGTATATCGACTAAGATATGTGTTATGCATAATTTATAAGATTTTGCGTTGTTTATTTTAGAAATCTCTGCTATTTTATAAAGATTTTCAATTTTTTTTGGTGAATGTTGAAATTTTGAATGTATAAAAATTAAATTAAACAAATATTCCCATACTGTTAGTGAGCACCAAAGTGCTGTACAGCCGTTAAAATATTGCTACTATAAATTTAAAATTCTAAATGTGTTCATTGCTGTTGACGGTGTAACTACCTTTTGTGGGTAATTTTATGAAGTGGAATTGTTAACATTTTAGCACATTTTCAGCACAATTGTAAACGTGCTTAATTCCTTTAAACTGTAACCCAGTGACCAAATGAACCACATTTCTTCAGTGAAGCCACCATGCTAAATAGCAGCAAGTGCAAAAAATTGCGCTCACGTATTTTAAAATTCTATCCATAGGATAAGCAGCTAAAGTTTGCTGGCGAATAAAATAAATAGAAATGAGTAAAGAAAAATCTTATCTAAAATAAAATTTAAAATAAATTTACAACAAATTTGCAAAACAAATTATGGTTATTTATGTTGTCGTTACTGTGCCGTTGCTGTTGCTGTTTGCTGTTGCTTTTGCTGTATATATATCTGTATACGAGTATGCATCTATTAGCGTTGCTGTCTAGGAAGGTACCCTTCAACAGTTTAGCTACTTTATTTGAGCTTTTTACTGTTTCGTTGAAAATTTCCTGACGTCTAAGATTTCAGTTTCAATTTGTGCTTCTTTAGTTTTTTGTGCCAATGAGACCTTTTTTGCCTACTTCTGTCTGACTGTCTTTTTAGAAATTAGGGAGAAATTGTTTTGTTGCATATAATTTTTTATTTGCATTTTTAGTTTTTATTGCGCTTACCAAACAAAGCGCAAAGAAAGTGTTAAGAAAGTTAATTTATTTGTTGTGTTGTCAGAGTCTGAGAAAGATTACTTTTTATTTGGGATTTTTTGCATGAAACTACATTAGTGCGAAAGTGCAGAGTAATAAAATATTTTATTAATATGCAATTCAATGGAAATAATGATAATAATTTTATGTATTATAGTTTTCCTTCTTAAGAAATAACATGACATTACTTTTCTGAAATATCTTGAACTATCAATAAACTAGTTAACAACATGATCAAAGCCAGATAGATTACAAGTTAAATCAAGAATAAAGCAAAAAACTGTAATATATCGATATAATTTGCCGAAATAATAGGATTAAAGTTCCTAATCATACGAAAAAAAGATGGAGATTCTTAAAAAAATGAATAAATGAAATAATTAAAAGGGTAAGTTTTGTTCTCCCAACACTCACATATCCTCCCACAGACTTATTAAAATAATTATGTTAAGATCAAAATTATACATTTAATTTATAAATATTTTAGCTTTATTATATTCTAAAAAATATTAATGAAATGTTCATTTTGAAATTAAATTAATAATGAATTTTTCCATCGATTATAAGTATTTTCGTAAATTATTATTATTCCACCTATTTTATAAGACAGAGAAGAAAACTATTGGATATGCAGGAAAAACTAATACAGGGTCACTGTCTGTGTTGGGGACCATTATGGTAAAATGTTTCTTTCACTCAGCTGGTTAAAAATTGAAAATAATAATAACATTGAAGAGTATGGCGATGTACATACCTCAATTATATCTCATTAACTGTAAAAGAATTAATGATTTCACATTCTTTTCACAAAAAAAGATATACTCGCTTCGTAAGGAGACAAGCTCTAAGTAAAGTTAATCCTGTAATGTCGGGTTTTTTATTTGCAAAAATATTTATTTTGTTTCAAATGCAGTGCATTTTTAGCTCATACAGTTATACCTAAATATGAATAGTAGCAGAGTATTGCAATATTTTGAATGTTGCAAAGAGATATGATCCTTCATCTAGCTCCTGATATCAAACAAATATTAAAATCTAACCAAATAAACTTTTGATAGCCGTTTATGTAAAGCCCGCGGGTGTATATCAAGGAGGGGCTAGGCATTAGAGGGTTAAATTGTGTATTCATCTGTTTTTTATTAGAACTTATTAACGATTCAACCGGGTCGAAATGAATTGATTGATTAATCCGAGTTTGAATTGACACAATATATTTACTATCTCTATTAATTACTATTTCGCGAACAACTTGTTGCTCTAAGTTGATTTATTTGCAGATAAAGTTAATGTCGAGTTCTCTAACCATTATATATATTTTCTATACATTTAGTTTTATAGATAAAGTGATTGTGGCAGCTTACTTATTTTTTGTACATAGGCCAGTTAACTCTAAGACGGTTAGGTATTGAGATGGTTTGTTGAAACTAGAATAATAAAACAAACAGAACATTATAGCAGAATGGTCAGAAGATAAGTCGCCTTTTAATGTCGTTGATTGCAGCGAAATCAATAATATTAGTTAAGATTAGTTAGATAAGCGAAGTAAGAAGTAAGTTGATTAATAAGGTTATTGGGTTATAAAATTTGTTTATTATTATGAAGTAAAAGTGCGTAACTTTAGATTTAAAGAACTGAGACCTCCGAAATTTGTGAAATTATTATTTTGTTCTAAATAAGTTATTTACCCTTTACTATTACTTTTGAAGCCAAGTTCTGCTCTAAACTTTATAATTTGCAACTTTCCAACAATCTTCTATTTCTCTTTTATTGCAGGATTATATCCTGTACACATAACATGACTTTGGACACCATATAGTATAAACCATTTACATTTTAACCAGTCTGAATTCTAAACAAAGCTTAAGTTTTCGTGGTTGGCCAGTAAAGTGTCACTTAAAATTTAATGTAAATCTGCAATGATATTTAGTATCAAATTGACACTTAAATGTATAAACCACTCTCGAACGTATAAACATTTTTTAATAGTTTTTGATTAGTTAAATACTCTTAATGTATGTCTTCGTTTTGACAATCCTGCTGGCTGAGTCCTAAAATTTAGTGCTTCTATCTTAACTATTATTCCTTCATTTTGCGACCACGTTTATTTATATGCCAACAATCCTATTCTTCTTTCAAAATCTGAATAGCTTCATTGCCATACTGTCTCGAGACTTCAATTCTTAATATTTATTTTTTATCGTTCCTTAATAAAGTTTTTTTAATATATGTACTTAATTTTCTAACAATTTATTCAAATTAATTTAAAATTATAAAATCATTATTTCACTAAATAATTTCAAGCAATTCTTTGTTGAACAAAATTAAATTGTCATTGGTTTTTTATGTGGGAGCTCCTACAGGCCAAAGTATATTTAAACGATTTCAAAGACATAAATCTCAAGCACTTTTCAATCACTTAATATTGTGGTTACAATATTGCATCGAGTTTGTATCTTATTGCTGCTGTTGTATCTGTTGTTGGTTTTATTCAAGTGCCGCATTTGTAGTTCAGTTGCGGCTCAGTTGTGGCTCAGTTGTTGTCGTTAAACTGCCACAACGGCTATTGTATGACTTTAAAGTTATTACGAGTACTGCTGGCTGACGTGAATGTTGTTGCTGGAATACGGTGCTTCACTGCTCTGGCTGATAATGATGTAGTTGATGATGAGGCTGTTACTTTGTGCGCTGTGTAGGCAAATAAGTGAAATACACTTGAGGCAAAAAATTTCACTTTCCATTTTTTTATGGTTATTGCTTGTCTCTTATGCATTTAGTAATAAGTAAAAAATTGTATTGTAATAAAAATAATAAAATTTACGTTTAAATTGAATGACAACAAGTTGTCGATAAAGTGTTCAAAATAAATATCTGCATACGTAATTTCGCAGATACAGTAGACGATTGAAAGCAGTAAGCAGATGAGCGTATCAGAAACAAAACTGTTTGCTGTTGCAATAAGAGAAAAATTATTTCTTATAAAATTAAGGTTTTTATGTGAAGTAGGAAGTTGCGTATTTATTGTCTTTTGACCGCTACTCTATTAGATAAACTTTTATATATAATTTTATATATTCAAATTTTATTTATTTAATTTTGTGTATAAAATGTTGAATGCAACTGAAGTACTTGCAGTGCCTAAGACTGCAGCTTAAGTTAAATTGTCTTAAATGCTTAAAAAACAAAACAACAAACTTCAAAATTGCATTTGTTTGGTTTACAACACACATAAATTGTTGAATTTAAATATTTAAAAATATTTTTGCGTTGAGAAACCTTCACCATATACCATATCTATACCATCCTGCATATTTATAACTACTTTGCACAAATACTTAGCAATCATTACATATTTACTGATTTTTTACTGATTTTTTTACAACTTTATGATTTTACAGGAAGCAATATTTATTCAAAAATAATTAAACATTTTTAATAAAAATAGAAAAATATTGTCATTGCAGATGAAATTCCAAAATGTTAATATTTCTGCCGTCAAATTAAGCCGCTTTTTGTTGCATTCAAGTAATTAATTTTTTTCCAGTTTCGCATTTTTTTTTTAAATTGTTACCAAACTCTTTCATTTAACAGATGAATTCATTTGTCTTCGTAATTGGCTTTAGCAAAAAGGAGGATGTCTCACTTGCTTTTTTTGATATCTTTTTGATTACAAATAAGATTTCATTTACTATTTAATTACAATTGTCGTACTAAATACTGCTTGCATAATGGGGAGGCTTAAAGTAAGTCATACTTTAAGTGAAATGTAAAGAAAGCCATTTACGTAATCGATTGCATGTTTAAATTAATGATCGTGTTGGTTAAAACATATAACACGAAACTGAAAAAATGACTTGAAAACACACCCAAAAGATACGAAATTGCACGTCAGGTTTACTACTGCGAATCACGTTTGATAAATAAAACAATTGTTTAACTAAGAACTGTCCGGCAAATCGATTGATGTAGACTTTCCTATTTAAAAAAGTAACTAACAGATTTTAGAGAATGTATAAATAGATCAATACTTGCATTTTAAATATAATAATGTTATATTTTATAGTATGTAGCAAAAGTATCTTAGGTTAAAGTAGTGTAAGCCTTCCTTTTCTTGTTAATTTGGCGATTTTATTAATTCAACTTCAAATAAAATTTTAGGCTCGTTTCTAATTGTTTTAGTAATATGATTAAGAGTCTACATTTCTATTTAAGTTTGGATTTCCTGTACACGACATTACAACAATGAGTGCTCATTATATAATTCGGTTGAACATGTTGACAATTTTATAATTTGTCAATATAATTTTTTAAACATCTTTCTTATGTGTTTTTGCTATTTTCTAGTTTACTTTCTTTACTATTCTTTTAAATCTATGTCTTATTTTCTCTTCCATTATTTTGTGTTCTTTTGGTTCATTTGGTAGTATCATCAAGTTTTCTTTTATCAATACTGTGGTAACTTCGCTATTTACACATAACATGCAGCTTTAGATTAGATATTACTTTATTATGAAGTACAATACAACACAATACAATACAAAAATTATTATAATCCAAACTGCCTATCTTGCCGCCTTTCTGTCAACTATCATTATTTTTCCTCTAGTGTTGTACAACGTCCGTTTACTACAAGTACATTAGCAAAATTCTATTCTGTTTTATATAGACATAATCTCTTTATAACCATTATTGTAGTACTTATGTTATGTTAGTATTCCAATTAGTCTATATCAAATAATTACCAATCACCAGCAGTTAGGTTTTTTACTTCAGAAGGTGTCTCTTTATTATCTAACTTATTTAAAATATTAAATTGTGAAATGCAATCTATCTATCTATAAATCTGTAAATACCATCCATACCATATATGGATGTATTGGTTGCACAATACCATTATTTTCATATTTTTCTGATTGATTTAGTTATATCACTAGTATAATTCAATTTGTGTTAAAATAGGTTTTCTTTCGTTTTCATTTTTTCTGCTTCTTTTAGTAATATTTGTGGTACTATGTTCTGTTTTTCTTGGGGAATTATTTTTTCTAATATTTTCGTATCTTTCTTTTCATTTAATGGTATCATTATAACTACATTTTGTTTTACTCCTAACATAGTCCTCTTAGTAACTTCACTTTTTTTCTTAACAAATTAGTAATATCATTAGATCTGTTTGTTTATTTTACAATATTATTAGCACTATGAGTTGTTTTTCTCTAGATAGGTATAGTCTTAACAATACTTTCATCTGGTAATCTTATTTGGTATTTATTCTATTACCAGTTTAATAATATTAAGTTGAGTTTTTCTCCAAATTTAGTGCCTCTATTTTATTCGTTTTTTTGTTTTTTGTGTTTTGGTTAATTCTGACATTAGATTTTCAATTACTTGGTTTTTTAGCAGTTCTATAAAAACGCATCATTCGTACTAGATTTCTTCATTACTTTTTTGTTATTTTTTTCGGCCTAGCTTTATAAAATCAACATAATATTACTTTAAAATTAAATATAAATAATCAATCTCTCTTAAGTTATTTTACATTGTATTACAAAGATAATTTTGCATGTTACTATATGAATTTTTAGTAAAAACTACGTTGTATTACCAAAATACACGATATAAAAGTCATAATAAATAATTAAAATTAAAAATTAATTTGAAAAAGAAATGATTTTACAAAGTTATTTTTATTTGGCATGAAAAAATTGCTTTCAACAAATTCAATTAATAAAACTGATGTGAAATGCTTCAATAACAGACTTAATGGCATATCAATATAACAAAATTTTGCCATAATATTCGAAATATGCATACATAATTATATCTTATGTCGATGAAAAATTATAAAAACACTCAACAACATACAATAACCGACAATTCATCAATTTATCAAATCAACAATTGGTACATGCGAATGATTTGATTTGATTTGATTTGCCAAGATTTATCGAACTCGAAATCAAAATTAAGTTTAATAAGCTCACTTAAAAAACAGAGAAAAAATGCTATATATTCGTGGATGTAGCCACCTTAATAGCTTCATTCCATATGCATGAGAATTGTACATTTTGAAATTACTTTATCTACACCGCGGAGTATCCGCAATCGAAATATAACTTTTACTTTCGCTGGGTGCAAGCATTTCTTTTGCTTAATTGTTTGTAAATAATGACAACATCATTCGAATTTTTATGTTTAAATGTGTATTTTAGGTAAAAATGTAATTTCTTTAAATACAGAAATATGTACAAACAAAGCTTAATAATTATTTCAACAAATCGCATGAGTGGCAGCTACTTGAGCATAAAAATCAATCATACGCACGGGTATCTTAAAAACATATTTTTCTGTTGTATTTTGAGCGTTGATTCAGCGGCAGATCCACATCCGTACTGTGATTTGAACGCTTTAGGAAATAAAATTGAGTATTTCCAACTTATTAATTATCTACATTTCACACAAAATTTTGTATTCACAAATATTTTTTCACATGAAACAATTTTTATGGAGCATAAAAATTATAACGTTTATTAAAAAAAAAAAATAATGAAAAAACCTAAACCAATATTTTGATTTTTCGTCGTTTTATTATTTTATCTTTCATTTGTACTTCATTGAATTTAACACTTCGTCTGTTACCCTAAAATATTCAAAACTTGATAAAAATACGTTTCTATGCTTTTTCCATCATTGAAAATATGTGTCTTTCTTTAATGTGTTAAGTGAAGTAAAGTTCGTTAAACGACGAATGCACTTTTGATTTCTTTAAAAGTTGTAAACATATTGCAAGTATATTGGATACGAATGGCGTCTTGTAATTTTATGGTATATATTAAAATAAGGCAAAATTGTATTAGAAAACAAAACATTTTATGTGGGAATAGCACTAAGCGTAATTCTTCCTCAATAAGCTTACATATCTCTATGTATATGTAAAAAAAAAATATGTATTTTTATATATGATTAATTGTACTTACTTCTGTATTTTCTACTATCTTCCAACCTACCACTTGGTTATAAATTCTCAGTACTATTGAGATATTAATTGTCACTTGTCACTCAGACTAAATGTCACTTCTTTACTTCTTATATTAAAAACTTTCACAATTTTTTACTTTGGTTGAAAGTATAGTGCACATTTTTGTCATTTTAGACTACCGCTCCCTCTTCCTACCCTTTCCCTAATGACATCACACTTCATATTTTGAGATTGTTGGTTTCAATGGCGGCTGAGATTTCTCTATATCTCTTCATTTTGTTGCTTCGCATCCAGTCATGAAAATGTGAATTTTAGTTACATTTTGCTTAGTTCAGAAGTTTAGTTCATAGAGATACCCATTTTTCCGCATAGAAGTTTACTATGGTGCAAAGGGATGTTAACATACCCTTTTCAAAATACAATTTCTTTTATCAATAAATTGTGACGTGGTGATGTAAATGTGCAGAGCTAAGAAATATAAATATATGAATATGAATAAATGTATTTTTGTGGACCTTTTAGTAAAATCTGATCCTGCCTAGCTAGTTCATCTATAATTTTATATTTTATTTCCTTGTTTCCCTCGTTGTGCTTGAACCCAAATAAGTAATACGGTGAACTAAACGTTTTTGTGCTATGGTTGGCTCGTACAATGGAATACTAGCTCTACTGTTGGAGATAATTCCGATTCGTTAATATTGTAGATTCTTTTCTGTAATCAGTTGACTAACATCCTTGAATATTTGGCAACTCTAATAAAGTAAAGTATTAAAAGTTCTTTAGCGCGGGGTAATTTTTAAAATTTTTTGGTATAATAGTGATTAATTTGTGAGATCCGAAAATAAACTAACAGATATAAGTGTCATCTACCACGGTGCTATCGAGTTCAGTGCTTAAAGTGATTAAAACATTAAATGTTGTTTTCGATATAAAAGTAAGACTTCGCCAGGCAAAAACTACAGTTTCGTGTATAAACAAGCGTAAAGCATAAATATTCGCCTTTGTTATTATTTAAAACAAGCTTTCAATTTAAAACAGTGTTTCAAAGTAATTATTAAACTATTAAGAACTGAACGAATTTCATAAAGAACAGTATCTCAGAAAGGATTGGTGTCTTCACTTTACGTGATCTCGTTGTAAATTACCTAAAAGTAGGCAATAAATTAAATTAAAAAATTATAGTTAACAATAATTAATTTGTTTTAATAAAATATCAAAGACAATCAATTATGCCAAAAATGAATCGCACACCACCGAACGTTCCAGCAGGTGTAAGTGTACCAACAGGCTGCGGTGCGAAAAGAATGTTAAAGGAAACATCGCCTGAACAACAGGAAAGTATGGTACTCAAAAATTCAGTGGGTAATATGCAGCTGTCAGATCTAATGAGTGTATTATCAAACCTATTAGATGATAAACTACAAAATGTGGCCACAAAAAAAGATCTGGAAGATATAAAAGCAAAGATGGGTAATATAAATCATAAAGTTGAAAATCTAGCTAAGGAGAATAGCGAACTCAAGAAGGAACTAGAGAAATTAAAGCGCGAGAGGGAACATGAGCAATTAGAAATAGACCGCCTTATAAGCCAAAGTAAAAGAAAAAATGTAATATTTAAAGGCTTAGAAAAAGCTAACAGTCCAAAAAAAGCAGTCGAAATGGTTTGTAATCATATATTAAAACTACCGGAGGTAAAAATCGCGTCAGCAAGAATTATCTACACAAGAAATGAAAGAATAAGCGTATTGGCAGAAATGGGTTCTGAAGACATGGCAACAGAAGTTTTTAAAAGTGTCAAAAATTTATCAGGACATAAAATAACAATAGAGAGGGACTTAGATAAGAAAAGACTAGAATGCAAGAAAGCCCTACTGCAGTTAAAAGCGGATATCCTGAACGTAGACCGTAAGTACAAAGTATATGTAAAAAACGATGCAATCAAGATAGGCGAAAACTGGTGCACATTCAATAAGGAGTTCATCTTAATGTGTGGGGTTCAAAAGGCCGAAGACATCCTTAAGCATAAGTATGGTGATAATATTAAGAAATTTACTTTAGACTTTAAGAACCTATTAGAAAAGTCAAAAAACTAGAATTTAAAATAAGTAAACAAATAAAAGAAATAGATAAGCATAGTTTAAGTATAGTATCGTATAATATCAACGGATTAGAAAATAAATTAATGTTTCCAGAATTTTTTAAATACATTAAGCGTTTTGATATATTCTTCTTGTTAGAAACCCATGTGAATGAAAATAAAGCAGAAAGTCTGAGTAAATATTTTGGCGGTTACAATTTAACATGGAAATATGCAACAAGAATTAATAATTATGGCAGATATAGTGGAGGTATACTGCTAGCAATAAAAAAGGAATTGGCAAACTTACGAATTAATTGTTATACTAAAATAATTCAGGAATGTCATGTAATATATATAAAATTCGGACACACTCAAATAAATATAGTACCTTTATACATAAGAAGCGCAATCTGGTCCGACGAATTTAGTAAACTGGAGACAATATTCATGGAAAATGAAATTAAAAATCTTATTGTGATTGGAGACCTGAATGTCAGAATTGGTAAATGCAAAACTACTTGGAAGAGGAATATATAGCGAACTTTACGGCTGGATTCGAAGAAAGGAAATCTAAAGACGAAGTGGAAAACTCTCGTGGACATAGATTTATACATTTATGCTGTGACAACGGACTTGTAATAGCGAATGGAATGACAAAAGGTGATGAGGAAGGAGAAATTACATTCTGTAGTGGAGTTGGAATGTCAGTAAATGATATCTGTGCAGTCTCCCTAGAAATACTTGAATTTATCGATAAGTTTGAAGTCGGAAACACACACTGGTCTGACCATTTTCCTATAGTCTTAACGTTAAGATTGACAGATATAGAAACGGTAAGAACAAATACAAATTTACTTCCAAAATTGAAATGGAATAAACAGCAAGTAACAGCATATAAACAGCGAATAAGTGAAACCTTATTAAATGTAAAACAGAATAAAGATCTGCTAACTCTGACGGATATAACTTATGTAATTAAATCGGCCCATAAAGAAACACAAATTAGGGAACACTCCTTAGAGAAAAAACAAAATTGGTTTAACTGGAGATGTCATAAAGCGAGACAGGAAACATTCAAAAGCCTAGAAAAATTTAGACAAGTAAGTAGCAGCCAGAACAAAGAGATTTACTTAAAAGATAATAAGCACTATAAAGTTATATGTGCAGAAGCCAAACAGAGATACTACCAACAATTGGATGCTAAGATACAAAATGTAAAGACAAACAAAGACTGGTGGAAAATTGCGAGAGAAATAAATGGAAATACAAGTTCAACGATTACAATGGAGGCAGAAATGCTGAAATTATACTTTAGTAATTTACTAAACCCATCACAGGCATCATTAGATATACAATATGCTCACGGTCATATGGAAGTTTATGAGCTAGACAAAACTATAACACTAAGAGAAGTGAAAGAGTTTATTGAGCGAACAAAAAGTTACAAAGCTCCGGGAGAAGACAGAATACCATACGAATTCATTAAATATGCACCTGATGCCCTCCTATCAGAGATAACAATAGCTTGTAATGACATGTTTAACAGCGGTATAGTTGATGAATCGTTTGTGAAAAGCATAATATACCCCATACATAAGAAAGGTGATGTAGGATTACCGTGCAACTATCGCGGAGTATCGTTTATGAATTGTATTGCAAAAATTATGATGGGTGTAGTAACAGACAGGCTAACAAATTGGACCGAAAGTAATAGAATAATAAACGAATTTCAGGCTGGGTTCCGGAAGAATTATTCTACAGTGGATAATATTTACAACTTGTCATCAATAGTACAGATAAATTTTAAAAACAATAAGAAAACGTATGCCTTTTTTGTAGATTTTAAAGCAGCCTTCGATAAGGTCTCTCGAAAGGCGTTAATTTATAAGCTTCACGCAGCTGGAGTCTCAACTAAAATGGTCCGTTTTATTGAAAATGTGTACTCGAACACTAAATGTGCAGTATGGACTGGAAAAGATCTATCTAATGAATTCTCAGCTGTAAGCGGAGTGAAACAAGGTTGTATATTATCACCGCACTTGTTTGTTCTTTATCTCAATGACTTACATGATTTTTTGGGAGGAGGCATACAGATAGAAGAACTAAACATTCGAACTTTAATGTATGCCGACGACATTGTGATACTGGCTGACGATATAACGACGCTGCAAAAAATGATTTATAAGTTGGAATCATACTGCCATAGTTGGAATTTAGAAATTAATCTAAGTAAGTCCGCAATTATGGTTTTTCGAAAAGGAGGTAGATTGGCAAATAAAGAAAAATGGTATCTCGGTGGAGAAGAAATAAAAATAGTGAATGAATACTGCTATCTAGGCGTGACATTGACTCCAACAATGAACTTTAGGAAGCATGTAGAGAGGAGAACTATTGCAGCTAAAAATAGTATAAATCTTACGTGGAACAACTTTCTTAGTAGGAACGGCATACCTATAAAAGCAAAATGGAATCTATTTCTAGCAATAAGTAGTGCTCAAGTATGGGGTTGTACTCTGTTCGAAGAGGTGGATAAACTACAATTATACTTCTTAAAGAAAATATTGAGAATGCCACAATTTACGCCAACATATATTTTAATGTTAGAGACTGGGGCGGAAGATGGACATTTATATACCTTAAAATTGCACCTCAATTACATTTTCAGAACCATGTATATATATGGTACCGAAAGATTACCCAATCAATTGACCAAAAAATTGTTAAATCTTAACCTTTCTTGGGTGCAGGTTCTAAATGAACTGGGAAATGTTTGCGGCATAAATTGGAATCAACAAACAACATCGCGAAATCTTTGGAAGGCAAATAATGAACTGCTGTTGACATTTCTGAAAGCTGATTTGAGGGAAAAATATATAAGTAAATCCCAACAAACTAACCGAATATATAAAGACTTAACACCATCACTAGGAAAGGAATATATAGCTGACATAACACATATTAAAAATATCACCTGGATACTCAAAGCAAGAAGTAGCATGATACAGGTAAATGGAAACAGATTTGATATATATACGAGTAGATCTGCGCTCTGTAGTATGTGTAATTTAGATGAGACTGAAGATATTGTGCATTTTCTTGGTCGTTGTCCTATTCTACAAGAGTTCCGATTGGCTTGCTTTGGTAAAGCTATTCTATCTTATGAAGGCATTATAAATGTTTTAAACGGTTCGGAGGTAGAATGGGTAAGAGTAGCAGAATATGTAAAAAATTGTATAGCATATCGGTATTATTTAATATCACAATATAATAATTAATATATAGTTTGTGGCTCTTCTATCATTTATAATGTGTTTATACTAGTTTATTGTTATACTCACTATTGCAAAACTACTTTTAATACTACTATTACAATATAAGTCGACGGACGACATCGTGTCACAGTCGCTATTTTAGTTATATTTATTTTTATATTTATTTATATATTAATTTAAGATACATCATATTGTAAAAATGAAATTTAAAATGAAAATAAATATACATACATACATACATACATCCTTGATAGCAAACATGTGAACTGGAATCACACTAAATGACATCACAAGGTAAAGAAACATCTTACGCAATACCTTCTTGAGGTAAAGATTTTAGTGAATGTACAAAAGAAAGTATATTTGATATCAGTTACACAAAAAATAGTAAAATTTACTATAGCTATTCCAAACTAAATTTATCAACATACACAATAGTGTAATTTTGGAATAAACTAAAAAATAATAAATATTTTAAACAAAATATAAAATACTATAAGAAATATAAAATAATATATAAATAAACATAAATTCGACTAAAATAATTAAATAATATTCAGTATTGTGTCCAAAAAGATAACATACGAAGAATTATGGAGGCTCACAGCTTAAATAAATATAAACGATGATATACGAAAGCGAAAATATGTGTTGATAGGACATACATTACACAAATCCTATGATAACATTACGCACACTGTGCTAATCCCGAACTCTTAAGAAACACGACGCATGGACAGATCTAAAATGACCTGGAGGAAAACAGTACATCACGAAACTGGCAAATCGTTTAACAAATTAAGACAAATAGCACGAAATCAAAACTATTGGAAAAGTTTTGTTGAGTCCTTAAGCTCCTAATAGAGTATGGAATAATAATAATTATGCCAGTGTACCAACATTTTATTAAATTCAATAAGTAAACAGTTTTATATGTTTAAGTTAAACGATATAAAAAGTACAATATTAAAAAATGTGATGTAACATACTGAATTGTGACATATATTCTTGTGCAAAGGTCTTTCTATTAGAAATTTGAATATATTTGTGTGTAACTGGATAGCGCATCTCGCTCTTATCTCACAACGAAATATAACGAAACATAATGTATTGTGAAAATATTAATGAAAGCAATATTTGAAAACAGGATTACAAAAATATAATATTAAAATGCTTAAGATTGAAATATGACACAATGATTGAATTAGAAAACAAGAACTAAAATATGTGTTATTAGAATATGAGTTCATAGAACTTTCAATGAAAGTTAGATGAAAAATAGACCTGACACTAAAGGACAAAGTAAACAAATCAAATAAAATGCATTACGGTAAAATCAGTAGCAAATATAATATAAAACATATATTGTTGTAAGAAGAAAAGATTTGGGCATCACATTTGTATTAAAATGTTCTCCTTCTTTCTTAGGAGAAGTAATAAAATGTTAAATGTTTATATTAAATTTTATATTAATATTCCATGTATATTAAAATTGTATGAATTTTGGATTAACGAAGTCTTTACAAAGTACATACTTACATCATTGGTAATAAAACCCTGTTTTTGGGGTTCTGCCTCATGCCGCATTCTTCCGGCACCTCTGATTTATGTAAGTCTTCTCGAGTTCATACACAAAATACCTATAGAGTTTTCTCAACTTGATCACTCTACTAGAGACAGCTTCTAGCGTGAAGGAGAGGCGTGACCAAGACAACGCAATCGCTAGATGGTAATTTTCCGAATTATATCAATGTTGTGATAAAGCTTTTACAGTTGTTGGTAGAGGATCAAAAAAAATTTTTCTCTCTTAACTTTTTCAGGATTTTTAACATAGACAACTTTTCATTAAAGTATATTAAAATTGATGAAATTTTTCAATTATTTACTTTTTATTTTTTATATGATTTTCCATTGAAACTAACTAGTTGCGAAGGGTATTAAACTCTGAAAAGTGCCAAAATTAATGCTCCTGCTCATTTAATTGTTAATTTTTTTGTAATCTAAAGTTAAATATATAATGGTTTAAGATTTCTAAATTAGAAAAGCAACAATTTAAAAAATTGTTTGCCTGCTCTTGGTCTTGAACACGGGTCATAAGATGAATTAAGTAATATAAATAAGGCAGTTAACCCGTTACGCTACTGATTTTATTTGTTTCTCATATATTTTCCAATCACTCAATACCATTATACCGAATTTTGATTCCATTTTACATATCAATGTACGAGTACATGAGGGCAATTACGAGAATATATAATAGCCAGTTTTATTTTCGTTTAGATTTTATATGAAGTCATTACAATAAAAGTATTAGGAAAACAATCTCTTAAGTGTTTAAAATTAAAAAAATCGTTTGTTTACATTTTAATAGTTAAAACAATAGTTAAAATCTTGATATGATGCATAAATATGTATATTTTCATATATAATATTATTGACACTATTAAATGAAATGTTTTCGATACATTAGAAAACTAATTTTTGACTAATTGCATATAGTACACTTAACCTTTACATAAAGGTCAACAAAAGTCAATTATTTTTTTCTATAAAAAATTGAAGTTTTTATAATCTTTTTTCTCAAACAATCGATAAGTACTTAAATCGAACTCTCCAGTAAAATTGTTTAAAATATTTTTTGTATAATTTATGTTTTAACTCATGTTTAATGTTTCAATTACGTGTTGCCTTCAAGCACTTTAAGAGGGGAAATTAAAAATTAAGTTAATTTACGTAATGAGAGATGAGAAAAAAAATGAAAGTTAACAAATAAAAATATAAAAAGTGTAAGCACAAATGTTTTGATTGTTTTTTTTGACTTCTACTAAGAAATTTAAATATATTTAATACATTAATTTTTAAGTGACATTTTATGCTTTAATCCAATAATATGCAAATCCATATAAAAGTTAAATATATAGAAGTTAAGTGCAGAGATACGATCCAGTTTGAACTAATTGGAATGTTTGTAGTGTTTTTAAACAATATCATTTTATACGATTGGAGGGACTTAATCATTTTCAACTAAAAAAATATTATAAATAATACACATAAAATTGACATGAAAACAAATCATAGGAACGATAACGTTACTACTGTAAAGGGAATTTTCATCCTTTAAAAAATGTGCTGAAATAAATTGCAAATCGTTACTTCGCATCTCTAACACAAGTGAAGAAATTAAATTTTGTTGTTATAATAGGTAATAGCAGAAAAGGTATCATATAAAAGTTTTATAACTTATTCATTGAGTTGTGCGGAGTTGTAGCACTAAAAACACGCACATTGTTTGAGAGTTCAATGGAAACTAAAACAGCTTTATTAATATAACTCATTTTACATATTCATAACATAACACACAAAGACATGCTTAATACTTCATATATAAAAAAAGAGAGGAGAAATAAATATATAACAATTATTATATTTATTCAAAATTTATATATTATTATTTATTTCATTATTAAACTATTCTCAAAATAAAGCAAATTGTCGGAAATACATAGTTAAAGGAAAACAATCAGAAAACTGAACTTTTGACAAAATATAAATGACTTAGTAGAATTTCGAAAATAGATTCTATACGTATTAGAAGAATCAACGGTGATAATAAAGGAAGTGGATTGTGTTGATGTTTAGGTATCAGTATGATAACAGTTATAATGAGCAGCCTTCACTTCACCATTTTCCATTAATCATTGATAAGAAGAATATTATGATTAAATGCGTTATAATTGCATATATTATGATATGAATAAGACAAATTATTATAATAACAAATATAGCATTTAAAATGCTGTTGTTGATTTTAAAAACTATAACTATGAATCCTAATTTCTATAAGTATTGACACTACAATAATAATAAACAACAAAATTAATCTTTTAAGTAATGATTTATTTCATTTCTAATACAGAAATAAATAATAAAAACATTTCTAATTTATTAATATCTTCCCAATTTTACTTAATATAAGTATTTAACTTATACATAATGATAAATAGTGACAATAGGTAGATAGTTTATATAGTAAAAATTGAAAATATTAAGTTTGACATGCCAATTGTTGACTTGCGGGGTTTCATTTTGAATGTCTTATTTTGGCCTCAGTTATAAGTCAGTACTTCACAATGCATACATTAAAACTTGAAGGAAACAGATTTAAAAGTCTGAAACCAACTGATAAATAGAAAATTACTAAATGCCTGTTACCTATTACTAGACCTTAAATTGTTGTTAGTCTGCCTTTTACTAGCCTAATTACTATTATCAATTATGAATTAAATGAGGTCTCCATTACAATTTCAACTCAAATATCTGTTTGAATAAAGATATTAATTCTGCACCATAGTGTCAATAAACTTTATTTACTTTATTCTTTATTCGATTCAGTCTCTTCGATTGCGTTGGTAAACTGTATTTACTATTTTCCCACAAACCACTATCTTTAACAAATTTCTTAAATGGGTTATAGGATTTTTAATGATCATTATGATTTTCTTCTCAGTAACTTGTGTTTTATGGCACTGAATTTGAAGTTTGGCTTGTAACACTTTTCCAAAGCACTTTTTTTTTTGCAATATTCAACAAAAGTTTTTGACCCAAATAAGCCTCGCTGGATAAACAAAAATTGCCAATGTTTTTCATTTCTATTTTCATCTTTGTTTTTATTGAGCTATAATGTGTTATATATATAAATATGTACTCATATTTTATAAAAAAAACTTACCAAAATAAATTTTTTTATTAAATCATAAACTGTACGTACCTGAAAAAAAATAATTAAAAAATGAATTTAGGAGCTTGTTTAAAATTGGAAATTTTTGCATTGTCACAATTTAGATAGATAAATTAATATAAGAGATTGTTAAAATCAAGGCAAAAATAATTTATATTTTATGTACTTCAAATGCGCAACAATTAATAAAAATAAACAAAGCTGACCCATATTTTTAATTATTTCGAATGTGAAATAATTTAAAGAAATCCATGATATTAACAGATTTGCATACATAACGCTTCTCATATATAATGTATTATTACTCACAATTAATATTCACAATAAATATACACAGCACGTGTGGAAGCATAAATAATAGTCGATCTTGTTATGTCGTTGGTATGCAGTGGAGTATTTGCGACAGTGACACTGACAGATTTAGAAACTAAAATAGTGGAATATGTTATTTTTAATTATACTAAGCTAGTGGTCAGTGGCCTATCTCATGGTTGGTAGGTCTCTAAGTCTCTAATAGTCTCTTAGTGATCATTTCAAAAGGACTATAGCACACTAAAACGATTTCGGATAGAGATATTCTTACTTGGCATGCATTAAGTTTTAAATAGAAATAAATTCATTTCTCTGTGAAATCCCAATCATTGTTGTATCATTGGTTGTATATTAAGAAGTTTTTTTGTATACCTTTGCTTAGTTATTTGTGGAAATAAATTTTTAAATTTTAATTGTTTAGGCAAAATTTAATTACTTTCAAGAAACTTTTTTTTTGAAAACGTTTTTTTTTTATTAATTTTTCAAAATCCGCTACTGTGTTATTTGACAACACGTGAGTTTCATATAAAAACTTTTGTGGCTAGACACCCACAGCTAATGAGAAGGCCTTGAGCACGTTTTAAATACTTTAAATAGTTGCATAAAATCACACAGTTACCTTGTTAACAAGCAGTTTACGTCAGATAAGGAAATTCATAACTTCAGGTACATAATTGATCAGTAAGCCGTTAATATTTTTAACATGAATTGCACCAAATGCATAAATTATATGAAAAACCGTTAATATTTGCCGACAGCAATTGTTAATTTGAGGTCTGAAAAAACTTAAATCAATGTTGACGCCTACTACAATGGGGAACACAGAAATGATTCATTTGGATTGTAATTTTTGATATATGCCTAATTTTGTTATTAAGCAGTTATGTTTATAATTTTTTAATAATATTTTTAAAAACGTTGTAGCCATCAATGAAACGTTGTAGCCATCAATGAAGTGTGAAGAAGCTGTTAAGAGAGTTATATTGAAATAAGTTTTTAATATATTTGACATTGCAATTAAGCTTTAAAAACTATTCTTCAATGTCATATTTGCATATACGTACTATATATAACTTAATCCATTTCTGCAAAGTATGTGAAATCTATATTCAGATTGAAAACTGATTTATATTAGGTTAAGTTATCACAGTGTTGCTAGGAATTCAGTTAGATCTGGTGGCTACTTAAGCTGCTGTGTAGAGGAAGAGCTTAAAACTGTTATAAACCATTGATAAAACTTAATATGTTGTTAAAGTAGAGGCTTCGCAGCTGTTTAAGGTCTTCTGAGCAATAAGTCTTTAGCGTGTTGAACCGACGTTGTGCATGTGCTGATCTTTCTCCACACAGCTATTTGATCAATAGCCATTTGATCTTGTAGCATAATTTTCTAACTGACATTGATGCTTCAGCAATCCCACAATAAGAATGATGTCATTACGGGGCATCTAAATGAAAACACTTAATTTTTTGTATCTAACAGAGTTTAACATACAATTGTGGATTTAAGATTATTCCTCTTCTTAACTAACAAAAAGTTTTCAGCCTAAACTTTAAAATAAGAAATTATTTACTCTTAGTGCAAATAGTTATTAACATATATTAAAAGTAAACACAAAAAGTATTAAAAAAATATTTTAGGTAAAAAATTGCCTAACAATTAAAATACTTATTGAAGAAGTAAAATTGTTAAAAGATAAAATCAGCGTTTATATTAATCAAAAAATTATTTTATTCCTAGAAACTAACAAAACAATAATAGAGAACCAGCAATAATAGATTGATATAGAACAATCAAATAAATAATATATACAATCTAAAATTTCTAACAGAGATTTTTTAGAAATATATAATAAACAAAAGTTGTTGCTTTCATAAAGAGAAGAAAATGTTATCTTTATAAGAAAATGTATCTGAACCGTTAGTTTCAATAACTTTATTACAACGCAATACTGAGACTGTACTAAATAATATTGACAAAAACAAGGATTCCTCACTCAAAAGCATTTTTAAATTGAATTCAAATTTTAAAATTGAGTTTAATCAAATAAATGTATTTTAATATAAATATTTTTATCTGAAACATATACTTGTATAGTGCCTGCATGTATTTAAAACTGAGCTTAACTTAAAAACAGATTCTTTACAATTGATATGATCTGATTTTTCATTTTAAATAGCAGCTATGAGGCTATAGACATTTTTGCGGAATGTTTTTTCGTCAAATATTTAAGGTCCATAGACTAGCTTTGAATTTAAGTAAAGAAGATTGTTTCAGAAAAAATTTTTTTTTGTTTTAAAACAATGCTCTTTAAACACAAGTTCCATTCATCGTTTCTCCAGGTTTTTTAAACAAAATGATTTTATTACTTGCATAATTGTGTTTTTTTTGTTTTGGTTTCAGAAAATCATGACCTCGTCAAAGATCCAAAGATCCAAAGAAAAATTAAATAAACAGAACTTGAATAAAAGATATTTAATGAAATTAATTATTGTCGCCTTATTGTTAATAATATTTTGAACCTTACTTCAATTTCTCTTAGCAAAAGATATTGAGAAGACTATATATAATATAAAGAGCATTATCGATGTAATTTATTAGAACCATTTTTTTAATCTTGTATGCAGTAGACTATAATTGATGCGATCAGTTCAATGCTTTTAACACGAGCTCTTAAGAAATACTCATTTAAAAAAGATAATATTAATACAGCTAATTATATATCATAGTTTTATAGACAATTTTGATTAACTGAATCCAGATTTTTTACTTTCAGCAGATATCTGATTGTTTCTGTTCTAAAATAGATGACATATGTTACACAAATATACAACTTTCAAGTCATAAGGGTATAGTATGCCGTTGAAGGTGAAAACATACAGGAATACGTTTTACATAAACTTAGAAAAATGCATACTTATCTAAATATTTTTCACTAGATAATATTATTTTCAATTTTAATATACAATATGTTTATTTTGAAAATTTCTACAAAAATTATTTCTATTTCCCATTTTTTTTTCGTATTATTAGTGCAGTTAGTTAGCACTTTGTTTTATTTTTTGTTTTCTTCATTTGTAGTTTGTTTTTTTTTCTTTGTTGCTTTGTGTTTTTGTTTTGTTTTTTCTGCACTAAACACTGACTACATTCGTGAGTGAAGTAAAAGGGTTTATTTCGTAATTGATACGCATTTAATTATTAAAATTATATTTATTAAATGATATTGAGAACTCTTAAGTAAAATTTATTTTTACAAAGTAATCCTTTTGGGTACAAGTTAATTAATTTACGAATATATCTCACACTTTTTTTTACCGAAAATAATAAATACAATGTAAATAATAAATACATTGTGTTCTAAATTTTTACTTATTTGGAGGTAATTTTTAACTTTTGTTTTTTGATATACTATTAGTTATCAGCCAAATATATTAACATCTTGAACACAAGTTCCTAAGTTCCTAACACTCAAATGTGTTAATTAAAACACTCACGACTTCATGACTTCATATTGGTCAGGCCACCAAAAAAACTGAGAAAATCATCTCTAAACTAATTACTCAAATAATAAAAATCAACAGATACGTAGCTGATATCACGGAAAGGTACATGTGTTTTGTATTGCTTTGTTATTTGAATGTATCTTTTAAAAATGAAAGTGGTTTACGAATATCTTTCAGTGACTTCTCACGCATTTTTTCCAGCAGCACGAGATAGCGATCGCTTGAAAATTGTACGCATACATCGCACTCTTCACTTTACTAGTTACTACCGGTACCAACAAAAATTTATTAATAATAAATAAAGAAAAAAAAGTTATTAAAAAACGAAGAGAAATGGAAAATGAGCATAAATAAATTGAATTTAAAATCTGAAAACATAAAAAACAACACTGAAGAAAAAACTACAAAATGTATGGACAAAAAATGCCGGTTTCCCAGCATAGACAGCGAACGCCGTTGCAGATCATCAAACAAAACCGAACCATTTCAGAAAACAAACCAAATATGAGTACAACAAAAACAACAAAAATAAAAAAATAAAACAGCAAAAAACTGAATAAAAATACACGAAGAAAGAAACCAATAAACAGAGAAATATAATGAAAAACGCAGGAAAAGTTCAAATAATAAGCAGAGGAGAAAGTAAAGTTGCAGTGCTTCAAGTGCCCAGATGAAGCTGAAACTGAAGCAAAAAAAGCATCGCACTCGAACCTAACAAAAAAACGTAAACGTATTTTAAATTATTGGTCAAAAGTGGGCGCAGGGTACAGTAGTTGCTGGCATTAAAGTAAATGTTAATCATGTTTAGCAGGTTCCATTTGCTGTTAACTGAGCTTTACTTTTTTGACATTTTATCAGATTGCAAAACGTGTTCCACTTATGTTTTTACGCTCTCTCGAATCCCCTAAGGAATATGTTGCCACTAAGTACTCTAATATATTTGCACTATTTTTATATGAATTTAGTAAAAAAATTGTTAGATTTTTAACTAAAATAGTGTAATATTTTCATAATAGTTTTTTATTTTGACTCTATTTATGTGTCGAAGATGAAATTTTTATTTAAACAGCTACTCGAATCAAAGTGATAGATGATAATCATAGTCAGGATCCCACCATTTCTAAAAATATTGAGATAGTAGACGATCCGAATATTCTACCTGAAATTACTACGGCACAGCAGTTACTTAATAACTATAACATTGAATGCACTCCTAATCCCGCTTCACAGGTTTTTAAGTAGTTCAGTTACTGTGATTCTCTCCAAAAAATCTGATATGGATTTACAAATAATTTATTCTGGTAACATTGTAAAAATTTGGAAAAAGAGCAATACGTACGCGTTACTTTTAGAAAAAAGCATTGTTTTACAATAAGCTCAAACTTCTCTTGTTCTGATAAATAAATTCACAAGTAATGTTGACTAGTCTAAACTAGCATATATAGTAATAGTCTAAGAAATCATGGTTAAAAAAAGAAAAAAAAATTATATATTAAAAAATAAATTAGTTGTTGGTTTATTGTATTTACTTATCGTCAGACCATACATTAGGTCTAAAATATGACGTAAAGCTTATAATTACAATTATAATTATAACTATATATTTTACAATATTTGTTAATTCAGATAAGAGTTTACAAAAGTAAATATACATTTTGATAAGTTAGTTTGAGACCACATTTCTCATTTTTCTAGTCACTGAAACTATATTATTTATGTACAAATTACTATATGAAATTTCTGGAAACCATGCATATATTGAATTAATAAGTCTAATAATTAATTGAAATTTATTAAACATATGCTAAACAGGGGTTAAAATAATACATTACAGTGCTGTAGATTCATAAAGAAAATACGCATAGGTATAATGGTAAGTAGTTAGCCAAAATTTATTATAGGCAAGTAAACTAGATAAAGAATAGTTAAGAAGTTGACTTATTAGTCAACTTATAGTTGTGCAAAGATCGAAATATTAATCTATTCAGTGCTGATAGTGCTGCCCTTTTAAAAGAATATTATAACTTTAAATTGATATGGTAACTCGTATGCACTCAGATAAATATGTTCTGAGTGTCATTTTACAATATATTATAAGTTTAGAACTGTTATTTGTATTAAAATGTTTGTTTATTTTTATATGAAATAACTCGTTTAGTATAGAATATATAGTTCAGAAGAATCTATTCTGTAAGGGTAGAGTTCTAAATATAATGATTATCTAAGAACCAGTTATCAGTTCGTTTTTGAATTACCCAAGCAATTATACAATATTTATGGATTCCAAATTGGAGAATATTTATTTATTACAGTAGACTGTATAACACTTATCAACTTTTTTGAAGAATTTGAAATTAGCAGCTGCTGGAATAGCTTCGAACATAGAGATTCAAATGTTGAAAATCATAACTAGATTAAAACGATATTACATTAAGCAAAATTTACTTATCAGTTGAAGGTAGAAAAGGTGGGGGATCTACTATGCTGGAGAAACTTATTTAGTATAACAAAAATATTTTAAAAAAAATGTATACACATAGTTATTAAAGAGAAATAAACAGCATAACGAGATTCTGATGAGTTATCAAATATATATTTTATAAATACATATTTTTTTTAAACAAACATTTACTTTATTGATATTTGTTTTTCAAAACAATAAATTGTAGTGCGTATTGCAAAAATTTTTTTAAGTGCATTACACTCAACTATAACTGGAAAAAAACTTTTTACACCACTAATTTTGCTGTCCCTAACTCCATAAGATTTAAAAATTGATGTTCAAAAAGAAAAGGAAATATTTGAAAGCATTCAGGTATAGAATTCATAATTTAAGTTGATGATAAGTCTAATATATGATATATTCGTGTTTATGTTCAATATTTATCACACAATATAAAAGCCACTAATGACGAACACACCTTATCTATGTTCATTCTTAACTGGAAGTCGTTTGACGTGCATGTTAACTTCGCTGTAATTTGTTTGTGTTATGATTTGGTCCAGTACAGCAGAGCATGGGTGCACATGGCAAGCCAATGTGGATAGCAAAATGTTATGGAATTATTTTCACACCTTTCTCTTAGCATATAATTTAGTTAATAAGGTTAATAATAATCTACATATAAAGATCTTTTTGTTATTAATACGCAATGAAGATAATATAAGAATAGAATAGACAAAATAGACAATACTTTAGCAAATCTTTAATACTCTGTACTCAGTTTTGCTATATTATTAAATTTTAATGTTCACTTTTTATTATTTATGATAAGATCATTTGATTTTTATATACATTTCGAAACACAAATTAATCTCAGATATAGCTCACTTTCTTAGTTATTTTAAATATCTGCTATATGATTTACGAATAGTCAATCAATTTAATCGTCCCTCCTAATTATGTTAATTGTAGCATAAGCCCCCCAATTCCTTACCCACTATCTTGACGAAGAGCTTACTCTTCCGTCACGCATTCCACTCTACAACCAAGGCTTCCACAATCCCAAACGTAGAGTTTATTCTTAGCTAAACCCTCTTGCAAGTTTGCATAAATCCCGCCCCCTTCATTTATGATCCCATCGCCACTTAATGAATATGTCTATCTGCGGCTTTGATAAATTTAGCTTGATACATACTAAGGCCCCTAAGTTACTCTCGTCTCTGTCTTTCATTACTGGAATGGGATTGCAGCCGCTGAATACTCCACAATATATTTTACACGGTGGCTTTTGATACTTTCATCCTATCGCAAAAAAAAAAAATTGATCGTTTCGTCAACTTGAGGTTTCTATATAACCAAAACTTCCGCTGAAAAAAATATCATTTGTTTAACTTAAAAGAAGTAATTGCGGGAGTAGCATGTATTTTACATATATTAACAGATAAACAGATATTGCTCTACCGATTCGGTTTGTCATATTGATCAAATACTTATTTGAATCCGACACCTTTTTATTGTGTGACTAACATTATCGCAAACTTACTTCTGTTCACACTTTTTGTGTGTAGGGCGTAAAATAAGTTTAAGATTTACTTATTAATAGAAGGTTTTTTATATTATATATATTTTTAGTAATATCTATGTATGTATTTATTTTACTAAGAGTAACTTCACAAAATGTGCTGTAATTTATTTAGCGCATTGTTATTGTAATTTAGCTGTACATTTATATTTATGTAAAAAGGCGTTAGCTGACACATAAATACTGAGCGCAACTATTTTTATATACTGGCTAGAGACCAACTTACATGTTGCATTTGAAATTGCAACTGTAATCGCATTAGGAGCAATTTTATGTGCCAGCACACGCTTATTTAAGAGTGTTGCCAAGTTTTTTTATTATTTTACACATGTAAACACGGCATGACGTACGCAGAACTAATGAGGATAACGATGCCACTAATGTTAATGCCCATACGGGAATATTGCATGGAAGAAAAATCATAGGTAAGACTAAGCATGTATAGGTAGATATTTGTTTATATATTTAAGCGAATAATATTTAAAGCTTTGTTATATGAAAGATTAAAATGATCATTTTAGAAAAGTGCATACATCGTACCTGTTCCACTTGATAATAATAATTATTAATAGCTTCTAATTATGAAAAATGTTATATGCAATTATATATTATAAAATAATCGTTAAAATGTGAAATATTAAAATATCCTCTTTACAAAATAAACCTAAATTTTATCAATATACGATAAGTAGTTATCTTTCAACTCTATATTTAGTTCTTGATTTTCACATGAATAATATGCAATATGATAGTTTACTTTTTACATCATCCATTTAAATGGATTTGGTGTGTGCAATTAACTCCTGTGGTATACAATACAATGTCATTGTTCTTGTTTTTTTTTTTGTATTGTGCATAGGTTTTGCTCAATTCAAGGTAGTTGCCATTTCTTCTCCCAGTCTTTAACACATGTCAAATGTATACATTATACAGTCATGAAATAAAATGACAATATAATTATTTATAACTATTATTATTTCAATTTTATGCTATTGATCTCAACTCGTTAAACGATTTGCCCGTCTCCTGCTGAACTGTGCTTCTCAACTCATTGCTAGTCTGGCTCTGCGATTAGTCCCCTGGGGGCACCAAGTAGCATGCGCGATATCTTCATAAGGCTTACATAGTGTGTGTCCAATCTAACCATACTTCTTTCTTCCTATCTCGTTGCTTACTTTCGTTTGGTGCGTTATTCTCCATAACACTTCATTTGAAATCGTTCTAGACCGCCACCATATGCGTAATATGTTATAATATATTATTTATAATAATATTATAATAATTTGAGTATAAGAAAATAAAATTACTGTGAGACTTGAACTTTTATATGAACATTTTTCATATTTAACATACTATCAGGATTTGAATCGTATATATCCTTAAAAGTTTAGTACCACTCAATTAATAAAAAATTATGGTAAATTTAATTTTTTTTTGTTGTTAAGAGAAATTTAATTTGCGTTGGTCACTTTTACTTTAAACCTTTCAGTGTTACATGAACTCAAGATCAGCATGCCACACACAACAGCCAGTATCAGTATTTTCACTTATTATTTTTATTGAAATTTTCAAAATTGATTTGCAAAGTATTGCAATACTTGTACAAAATTTTGCAGTTTAGAAAGGGAAAAGGCAAGTTTACAGTACGTTGCACTTGGACTCGAATATTTACGTTGTACGGCACATAGACACAAAATTTAAACTACGGCACCGTCCATCAGCAACGAATTCGCTACCAGGTGCGGTAACGAGTTATTGACTTCAAAACGCAGTCCAACTTAAGACGGAAATTGCACAAAACATAAAATCATAAAAGGAAGTAAAGTTGTGAGAAACAAAATATGTAAAATATGTAAAATATTTGCAAAGCACATTAAAAAAAAATAAAAATGTAATAGAAAAAAATATGTTACATACCTACAATCGGTTACTGTTTTTATTAGTAATGAATATAAGAAATAAATTGCAGAAATTTATAAACAATTGTTTTTGTATTTGCGACTGAAATCATACAGTGATTTTCCTATAAAATTTTCAAATTGGCGCCTTTTATACTTTACTATACTTTTTTTTTTTTTGTAGTAAAAATTTTTTAAGTGCATGAGGAAATTCCAAGAAAATTTAAGTTAAGCATAATTTATTGGTCATGAGGGTCAACCGATAACTGTAATCATTTGGTAGATACTGTCCGTTCGTTATTCGTTATTTTTGATTTCTGATTTCTGTTAAAAATTATTGTCTGGTTTATTAAATATTTATATGCAGAAAAACTTTCATGTGTTACGAAAGTAGTAAAAAATAAATAAAAATATGTTGTAAAATGTTTTCGTTAGTAAATTTTACAAATGCCAAAATAAAACAGCAAATAAAATTGATAAATCTTATAATGCTATTTGCTATTTGGCATGGAAGTAGAAGTTTTCGTTAGGGAAGAATCATGAGATACTTTTATTGTCTGAGAAATATTTTCTAATGCAAGATAAAGTGGCAGATGGTTTATATATGAACATTTAGGAATGCAATTATTTTCAAATGTTCAAGAATGTAGAATATAAAGATATTAGCATGACTATTACCTAAAGTCTATTTTGAGTAGACTTCGGTTGCATTTTTACAGACACTCACTTTTCACAAATGTGAATATTTTTGGTTGCATACAAATTCAAAATAATACGTGTTTGCATTCGAACATACAAATCTTGCCAAAGTCTAGCCAGTGTAGAAGCTGAACAATGCGTGTGTGAATGCGGTTGACGTCTAATTTCATCAAAAAAGCTTTAAATTTAATACTAAAATGTAGGAAGTCAATAGATTTTAATGATGATTGTTTTACTACTATATAAAGATGTAAATGACACGTCTACTTGGCGTCTATATTGGTAATATTCTAAAGAATTTTTTTATATTCGAATGAATATATGTATGTGTAATTTTCAAATTCGTGCAATTTTGTTTCATCTCCAAACAAAAAATGACTTTGTGTTAAGGAAAAAGTGACAGTGTATGCAAAACATTGTCAAACACTTTTCAGTATAGACGCTGGATTAGTTAAAATGTATAATTAACAATTATTTTTAAGAAATTATTTTACTACTGCAAGAAAAGAATGTTAAACATGTTTTTGGCTTCAGAAACTCTTAACAAATTATATTAAGAGTAACTTTAATTTTTTTTATAGTTGTATTTATTTTTTATATATAATTAAATTTATAGATTTAAATTTTTTTAAATATTTGCAGAATTTATGTTAATACCAATTGCAGTTGTTAAAATGTGCAAATAAATTTCAATAAACAAATAGAAAACTTGTAGTTTTTAATTTATGTATACTTATTGTCATATTTAACAATACAAAGATTAATTTCTGTAATATTTTTGAGACATAACATTACCTTTTTAAAAATGAATTGTGAAAAGATTACAGCTATGAATCTATAAAAACCCAATGATTATAATATCATTTCAGCAATTAAATATATACAGTATATGTATAACTAATAATAAGTATCTTAACCGATATAATATGACCAATTTCTATACCTCTCAATAAAATCAATAATATTTGATTTTTAAAGTCAATTATGACGAAAAAACCATGTTTCTTCTGTAATATTTTAGAGACATAATATATATTATATATGTATATAATATAATAATAAACTTTCAACTAAAAAATGTTCTTTTTAAATTAATCGTTAATCAAATATACGACGAATAAATAGATGTTTTAGTAATAGATGTTTTGAGACAAATAATTTAGCACTGCAACTAATACTCTAATTGTGTTTTCAGAATAATTTTGAAATGTTTGCAATTTAACATATGATGGTGGTTTTAAACCCTAGGTTTTTCCCACATATACGGTAACATAATAGGCCAATAGGCCTAAGTGGATCCACTAGGGATCGCCTGTATCACCTAACCTAACATATGATGGGATACAGAGATACAAACAAAAATTTAATTTCATTGACCGTGAAGTGAATTACTAAGAGATCTACAATAAGAGACCGCAATATTAATAATTCCTTGAGTTATAGATGACGTCTAAGGTAAAGGTACAAAACTTCCTACCTTACAAAAGCGATATTTATCATTTTAAATTGTACAAATGCATTCGCTTAAATATGATTAATTATTTTTACATCACATATCACCCTCACTTCCACTTCCACATACTTCACTGTATTTTATATTTATACGAACTCGTCATGCTGTAAGCTTAAAACCTATAAACATTTTCTTTTTTTGTTTTACGCTTTCATTTAATTTTTTTTTTAGTCATTTGTTGTTGTAAGTTTTTTCCTTGCACTCTAAACAATCAAAAATTTTTTTAAACACTTCCTGTTGCGTTTCTTTTGCCACAGGCCACAAAATCGGAAACTGTAACCATTAAACACAAAAACGAAAAACAAAAACAAATATTGTTAATAACCTTCATATAACAAGTAAGAAAAAAAGAAGTAAAAAAGTGTTGTTGCAGCTTACACATGCAGCACTATGTGACGTAGTCGAATGCACAAATTTTAATTGTACGAATAGCTTATGCAAGCTTGACAGCAGCCGCCACTGTAATCGTTCGTACACATTAAGAAGACATAGTCATGAGATTGGTTATGTGGAAGCAGCAGTGGCGTACATAAATATAATTCATTTTTTTTTCAAAATAATGTAAATAAAACATTTCAAAATTGTAGTGATTTTTTACAACACATTACCAAAAAAAATTTAAAATTTTGATTAACATTTTTTTTTATATTTTAATGTAATTGAACTTATAGTGATTGGTGGTCGTCAATAATCTTGTATTTTGACTTGAACATCAAGTACAGACGAGTCTATTTTTAGCAAGACTTTAGCTTA
>NC_051847.1:116243679-116260554 GCF_002237135.1 Teleopsis dalmanni
TAGTATGGAATCATTTTTAATATATGATTTAATTACTTTAGTATTTAGTGTTGAGTCTTTGTTTGTTTAGATACAAATTTCACGTGAAAAAATTTTTTTAGTTTCAAGTAGTGTGTACATTATTAATTTATTTTCATTTTTCTTAAAATAGTATATCTTTCACAATACAATTATAAATTTTTCGCGAAATTAAATAAGTAATTGTCATTTTATTTTGCACTACACGCAGCGATTTAAATCATTTCCTCTTACACTTTGAGAAAAAATATTTAATATTTTTGCATAATTTTTACTTTCAACTAAAGTTGTTTATTTAATTTTGCTACAATTTTTTTTTTTGTTAAATAGCAGTTAAGTGAAATTTAGGCTGATGTCGTACTTTTTTTTTATTTTGTTTTTTCCTTCAAATTTTAATTAATATAATTTAATACTGTTTCCTTAGTGGGCGTAGATTTTTTAATAAATTGCCTCTCAGTAATTGTGCAAAAACGTTAATAACTAACATTAAAGCGTTACGAATTTTAACATTTAATTTTTTAAGCAATTTCTTTAACAAGATTGCTACACATGGCTTTTTCTTAATTAACTTTAATATGTAGTTACATTTTCATCTTTTATATTTTGTTTCAACAAAAGTTTTAAGTTCCATTTAAATTCATTTTTCGGCTAATTAGTATTTCTTTTGAATTTTGTGAAATAAATAATATACGAAACAGATTTCAATTTGAGTTATTGAGTTATTCGCATTTCATGATTACTTTAATCAAGTAACCCAATACCCATTTTTATAATAAATTTCAATTATCTTATAATGTGTGCAGCTTTCCTCCAAACTCTTTAATTTAAATTGTGAACAGTTTTCAGTCGTACAGAAAACATATATTCTAATCATGCTAGGAGTCTAAATATGGTACATATATTTTTAATATATATTGACATATCGATAGGTCATTAGTCATTTAATAATTTTAAAATTATTAATCCAGTTTATTAATCCAATTCTTAAATATTGAACATCTCTAGTATTTCTCTTCTTTGGGTTTTGGATTACAAAAATTTTACAAGCTATTGCAAATCAGATAGGCAAATCAGATATTTTCAATTATAAACTAATTGAGAATATTTAACTGGTATAACGCCACCAAACAGTTGATGAAGTCATGTTGAATTATTGAATCTTATTTTTATCGGTCTCGCAGTTACTAAGAAAAAGACGAAAATTATATATGCTATGGACTTGTTTTAGAGGATCTTAGTAAGTTATTGGATATTACTTAAAGTGCACATTTAACTTTATTAAAGGTTTCTGATGGATGTAATCACTTCGAGTAATACAATGGTCTAATAAGTATAAATGGGACCACCACTATAACATTAACTAATTAAAACTTATCTGATTATTGAATTGTTATCTGAAAATAAGAAAAATATTAAATTTAAATTTTGTAACTTTTTATTAAAGATAAAAATCAATATTGAAAATTGATAAAAACGAATTGGTTTTTGAATTATGCATTAAATACCCCCAAATCACCCAACAAAGTAGCATTGTTTACTGACGAGAAATTAACAATATTTCTTACCCATATATTATGTATATATATATATATGTATATATATATATGTATATATATATAGCGGAAGGATAGTTTGAGAGGCAACGAATATTTAATATATACTTTATATGCATGAAAACCACGTTCATGTGCACACCAGTGAAACTAATTATATAAATCACATAAAAGAAATGTTTTCGTGTTTGCTACATAAGTGTAATTAATAATTTATATGTAATTAATTTTTATAAAGTTATCTATTAGAAATAGTTTTACTTTTAAAGTAGATTTCACTTTACACATTGGAATTTTAAAAGTTATTGTCACGACATTTAAACATTAATTAAAGCAGTGAAAACAGAAAACAATAAATAATTTTTAAAAATTGTTATGCACTTTAATTTTTAATAATTAACTTACTATATTTAGTTAATATAAATAATTTTAATCACATATAAATTGTTGAACTTACCACAATGTAGTAATATTTATAAAATATTTATTTTCAAGACTTAAGCTGAGAGTATATGCTATAGTAACGTGGGAAACAGGATCAAATTAATAATTGTTTTCTATATTAAAAATTTTATTGTATAAATTATTAGAATAATAAATTACAACATTTCACATCAAGTGCAACTCTGCTATTTTTTTGGTATATCCAAAATTTAAATATAGCTATACTTTGTTTATGTGTAAAAATAAATTCTTAACTATTTCCTTTATAAAAAACTATTACATTATCAACTTAATTAATCAAATCATGTATTTAAAATGCTATACTGCATATGAATTTGCCTACAATTTGTAATTTATATCAACTATAACGTAAACTTCTCCACTTTAATTACACATGCACACAATGTTCAATTTTGCTTAAAGAAATGCATTAATAAAATAAAAGTCAAATTTACACTTAACAGCACCGCGAAAAGGTCCCTGTATTATACAATTAAGTCAATACTTCCGAAATATTTTCTTACTTGGAAGCATTTTTATTTCAATGAAATATAATTTGAAAAATAAAATGCCAACGAACTACACTAAATTAATGAAATACAAAATTAGTAAACTCAGTTTAAACAATTTCAATCTTAAGAGCGCCATACAACATATCTCACCTAAAAATATAAATATCAGAAATAAAAATATACACAAGAATCTGAGAATGGACAGCGTATATAAAAGTATATCAAAAACAGAGCGCTGGAATTGTGTGACTCTGTGGATGCAAAAAATATTTATTAAGGTTTTAGACTCTCTTACAAAATATAAAAAGTAGAGATGCACTTTTTCACTTTAAATCGATGATATTAATCATTATTATTTTGTCAATGCAGTGACATATAATAACATCATCTGTTACGTTTGTTATAATAAATTCTTTGGATTCTATCCTCAACAAAACAGCAGCTCTTACGCATACTTGAATTGAATTTTAATGTCACATCAAAATAATGTAAACGTTTAATGCTGTCACTCTCCGAATGCATTCACATTTTCATTAAAATCAAATTTGCCTTTCTTCTTTCTTTCGTCAAATTAGAAAGCGCCCATCTTCTCTTGTCTATACAGTGCATAATTAATGCATATTCCTCAACTAAATTTTTTTCAAATCTGCAAATTTTCAACAGAACACAGTTTAAGGTTAAGGCCACCATGCACGGGGTCAATATTTGGTGTTCATTTATGAGCTGAAATTATTACTGCAAGTAGTTTGCAAAACGAAAAAAAACTACAATTAGCATTACTAGATAAAAAATTAAAGATACAAGATATAAGACGTAATAATAACAATAGCTTAAAACATGAACCGGAGAAGAAGACGAGAATTACTATTAGCCAATCATGCACATTAATTGCTTTGCAAATGGCGCTGTTAACTGCTTTTTTCATTAACCGCCCATAAAATTAAATTACAAACATTTTTGTTCTTGGCTGGCTTTAGTTACGGCTCTGCAGATACTTTTTCGTGTATGTTTCCACAACAAAATATTTATCTTTTTATTTGTTATTAATTTTGTTACGGGTTTTTAATGATAGCCTTTGGTAACCGTTAAGCGTTCGGCTAAAGTTGAATGTCTATCTCCGGTGAGTTGCCGGTCTTTTCTATGACGGATTTGTGTTAATAAATTTGATATTAAAGACAAATGTAAGATATTAAAAATCTTCTTTGTATTGTTTTTGATTTTTCTTTTTTTTTAAATGATATAATTACTTTTTTAAAAGATTTTTATAATATAACTATTTGAAAAATCCCAATAAATTGCAATGGATGCAAAACGCAATCGGATGTAGAATTTTCCTTTAACTTTTCTTTATATAGTACATAAGTTTGAATGCGTATTAAGTATTAATTTTTCGGTATTCAAATATAAAATGAAACTACTACAGAATATAGTAAAAATATATTGGATATTCAAAATAAAATTTAAAAATTTTCCAGTTTTAAGGTTTATCTGGCTTTTATAGAGTGTATATATCTGGCTTTTATAGTCTGTTTAAAGTCCGTATATAATTTGTTTGGACTGCAAGTGCCAGGCTTAGAACTCGTGCTTGTCAAATTAGAAGCGATGAGTAATCGTGTTTATCCACAAGTAGCTAAGGCTGCATAAACTTTCAATGCTCAAGTTCCAGGTTTTTTGTAGATCTATTGATACTATGATGAAGCTAAACCTCATTATACCAGATGAACCTCCCTAAACCTCCCTGCTGGCATCCTACAACGTTTTTTTGCTTAAAACTCTATTTTTGTTTTTTTAAAGATTTTCTAACGCGAAATTTTCGACCAGACTGTTTATACTTGCACCGTGCTATACTTTAGTAAATACTATTAAACCACAACATTACTCTACCTCTGATAATATCGATATAATCGGGTTTAAACGGATATGGACATTTACTTTATACTGCAATTCCAAGAAGAATGATGTAACCAAAACATCACACTGTATTAGATATTTGAAGGTTTTGTCATTAATAAGAAATATTTTATTATATCTAATTACGATATAAACATATAAAATTATTTTAACATAATTAATGATTTTTGTAGCCAAAAACTTTTAAAACATTGCAATAGAGCAGAAAACGTAAAAGACCCAACCATTAATGTTTTTGACTATCAAAATGAGCGCGATTCGAGACAAAACTGACTTACGATATAAGTCACTGACTTATGTATTTAACTTTACTTACATCTGTATGGTTATAGTTAATAAAGCAATAAACTGTGCTAATGATCATAGTTTTTGATGTTCTTATAAAGATGAATATAACCTTTTATCATATTCAACATTCGGCATGTTTTGACTCCATAAATCAATATCTTAGGGTTTTTCATTTGTTTCAGTTATACCATAACATATTAGATACCATAAAGTTCTTTGAAAATAGTACTTATATTTTTATGATTATGCATTCATATGTATGCACAATTCTTTTGGGTGATCTATTTATTCTAAGATTAATAAAACGGGGTTTTCGTTGACCCATTTCGGACCACCGTGTGGTGCACCACATGGCTAGCTTTGAATATTTTTTAAAAATATATAAAAGTTTGATATCTTAATAATATAAAAATGCATATTTCGAACAGTTTTCACCTGTCCATGAGTTTACCTTGTCAGATATAAAGTCCAAAAAAAGCTGTTTTTAATCAAATAAAAAATAATAAAATAAAATAATATAACTAGAAATAAAAATTAATTTATTTGTTAAAATATGTGTTTACAAAAGCCCAAATATAAGTTTCGTGATTTTTGCCGGCGCCATAGTAACAGTTACATGCCACGAGACCCGGCGAAAAAAGGTCCCTTAGAACTATAATGATAAAATAATGCAATATAAATTTTAGTTGATAGGTATAAATAAAGTGAGTATAAAGTAATCATTCAAATAAATAGCAAACTCTTCTCATTTACTTAATTAAACTTGAGTTATTTTACTATTTACTATGAAAATTTCACTATAAAATTCCAAGTTTGAACTTGCCTGGTACTTAATGGGTTAATAACCACGTTTTGCATAAAAATTATGTTGATAAGTATCAAATTATCTGCTGTTATATTATATTTGTTATATTTGAAGGCAATGTCAATATAAATTTCAATTCTTATTGGGAGTCTATGGAACGAACTTGTACGATTTAAGTCAGTAGTTTTCCTATGTCGTGGCTTCTAATTATTGTTTTATATAGCCAAGATTCTCTTAGCTCTGAAGATGAATTCGAAGATTTCATTAGAAGGATATTTAAAAGATACTGTGGTGGTATTAAACTAAGCAAAGTGACTGTCTTTTAGATTATCTTATCATTTAAAATTTACATAAGGTACATAGACTCTATTTAATCAATAAATCTGTTAAAACTAATATAAAAAGAAATATTATCAAGTGTGTGAAAAATATTTAAATTTCGATGCAGTCGACAATATGTGTTCATATAACAATAAATACATATATTTTTTTTAACTACATCAAGATTAACTTTACGAACATTGTTTGTATATGCAATTTATTTATTTAAATCCCCACATTTCCAGATATCATTTGTGCTATTATTTGCAGAAATTTTATTTGTCACACTAACTTATTAACCTCATGCACAACTACAAATTAAACTTTGACTTCGTTCGGTATACGATATATCTGAGATATTTTTCGTAGCAACTGCAGGTGCGCCAATACCAACAATGAAAACATAAAAATGCAAATTCATATCTAAAACTACAAAAAAAATAATCAATGATTTATGTGTTTTCCTTTCTTTAATGTGCCTTTGACAAATTGTAGAAAGCTAGATATGAGTATGTGAAATATTTTGCTATTCATTCAATACTATTTTGTGGTTGTCGTTATTGGTCAATGAATGAATGTAAGTTTATTCCCTTTTGCAATGCAAATACTGATCATGTAAATATGACGTTGGAAACTTTAAATATACAAATATATAATAATTTAAAGCAATATAAAAATATTTAAAATTTTTATTATAAGCTTTCGCGTAATTATAAAGAAGAATGCCAGTTGGATAAAAATAATTTTAATGAAAAAATATTTAAGAAACTCTCAGGAAGTTATGGTAGCATATCTAACGTAAAATATTCGATCTTATGTGTTTCTAATCAATTGAATGTGTCTAATAAATATAGAGTAACCATATATTTAAATATTAAATTATATATTTGTCGTAATGTTTGCATTCTAGTAGTATTAGTAGTAGAGAAAAGAGATATTTTTGAAAAAGAAGTTGTATGGAAGCAATCAGTAAGGTTGACAAAGATCCCTTATTAAAATAAAAGTTTACTTTAAATTTCTCATATACATACTTAATTAGGATCTAGAGTAAATTGTCAATACGAATTACAAATATTTTCATCATACATATATATACAGTTTATTCTTATTTTTAAAAAAAACACAAAGCTTTTATTTTATCAAAATTGTTTTTTTTTTTTATATTTAAAAATAATCTCTTTTCGGACAATATAGCGCTGGAAACATACAACGAATTTTTTAAAACAAATATACTCACCGGCCAAAATAACCGCTAGCGTATCGCTTAAAGTCATTTGAAAGGTCGGAACAGTATCGAAACTATTTCGTTTCATTAACAATTTAAGCGTATCAAATTGCCAGAAGTTATACGCAGTCAAGTTAAGTAAACCCGGTAGATGATCGATAAATATGAGGACTCTTTTGGTCAAATCCCATCAGATCCATCACATCCCATCAGAGTTTTGTGCAGTGGCGTATAATCGTGCAACAAAAACTAACTGTTTTATAAAATATTCTGCTTTTGTGAGTTTTTAAACTTTCAGATAATATTCTGCTTTCACCATCTGATAATTCACTCAGACGTTTAAGTTACTGACGTGAACACAACATTTTCTCACCAATTATAATGAACTTTTTTAAATTGTTTCTGCAATGCTAAATTCTCAAGACTTTTTGATCCTTACCTTCGTAGACATAAATCCCGTAGACATACAACAGTTTGCAGCGACTATTAATTATCAAGTTAATATTTCAATTTTTTGATGTTTTTTCATTCGTTATGACCGTCATGAAATCGGTGAAACCAACGGAAAATCGGCTTGGGACATGCCATCGTTCAGGTGTACATTTTTTAGCATATCGTACATTTCGGCGCCATTATCACCTTACTTTAATCAGAATTTAATATAAGATCTTTGTTTCATATCGCTTTTTTGATTGATAGATAATGAGTGACGTTATATAAAATTTGAAATCTCAAGCAAATACGGTCAAATTTTGAAAGTGAGTAGATAAAATGTACATCTATTCTGTACTTATACATATTATGAAGATAAGAATATTTTTATGAAGCCAGTCTCATCGGGTAACAAATTATGTATATTATAAATATCGAGCTCAAATTTAAATTTTTGTTTAGAAAAATCTTTTGTGTTAAGTATCGACAAATTTTATATAGTACTCCTTATACATACTATTTCTATAGTTTAATTATTTATATATGTTATATTGAATATGAATAATTTTGTTTTATATATTAAAACATATAAGTGGATAGACTATGAAAGCCGCTGAAAGCCTCTGAAAGCCCAAAGTTGATATTTTACCTTCACTTCTCTTACTAAATTATAACTTTTTTAATTTTCCTTAACTAATTTAACAACATTGTTAAAATTTTTTACAGAAAAATTTATTGTTTTACTTATTGTTGCAACGCCTATGAAAAATGCAAAAAAAAAACAAACAAAATTTGTAGACCGTAAAAATCAAAACTTGGCGAAAAACAAATTGTTTCGTCTCGTCAACAACAATTATAAATTACAACAAGCAAAATATCTCATTAAAATAAGACAATACCAACAATAGCAATGAACACTGAGATGCAAACTGACCATTAATTTTAAACTGTTGAACAAGCTCGAAAAATTTGTAATATTTTTGGTTTACTTTCTCCACAAATATAAACACAATAGTAAATTGCAGTAAGAGTAAGTAAAATAAATTGAAATCTTCATTTGGATGGTGACTCAGAAGAGTCACCCAGCAACCAACAATAAAATTACGAAATTTAAAAAATCTTAATAAATTGATTAAAACAAACAGTTTTATTTGATTATTAGGTACATTCTATTTTCTACAATAAATCACATGGTCAACAGTACATATAGTGATTCCATTTAGGATTTAAGCTGGCGAACTATCTTCCCAACATATCCTCATTAAATAGGCTTCACTAATTGTCTTGAAGTAAAAAATTGTTTAATGGATTTTTGTTTTTTTTTTTGTTTGAATTAAAATGCCCTAGATATACGCTAGATTATGAATTTAATCTGAAGCTATTTAATTGGAATATTACTATTAAAACAATATATTGCATGCGATATTCACTGATTAAATAATCTATATCTATATAAGAAATAGTGAACACAGAAGTATATACGGCTACTAAGTTCGACAGACAATGTATCAATTTTCTTATAAGCTTGCAATCGTCATGTATTTTAGTCCATTCTGAAACGTTTCGAAGTCATAACCGTTATCTTCGATTTTTTCCTGGATAATTACTAGTATTTGGGATATAGAGGTATAGGTATTAAGATCATTGTTCTTTTTTCGTAAAACTTGATTGTGTGTAACACGGTCGGTTTGTGGTATTTTTAAAATTCTTCGGGAGATCCATAATTTAAATGATTTCAACTTTTCTATATTTGCTATTTTTAAAGTTCTGGTTTTTATGTCAGGAAATATTAAACACCACATTTTTGCAATACGTATAATTATAAATTATATGATATTTTGTGATATTGATATGATATTAGTGTGTATATGGGCAGTTTGTTGACTACTTCGAATACTCATATTAATAACCAGCTGATTCTTGAACTTGATGTTCGTACTTAATTACTACCTTTGTTCAATACAACATAATACTTCATTTTGTGAAAATAGTTAATTAAGATAATTTAATGTAATTAAAAAAAAAATGTTTATCAAAGAATCATGAAGCATAAATAATGAATATGCATATATATAAATACAGACCTTCGATTCATTCCGTGCTTGAAAGGGTAAAGCTCCCTTTCCCTAACTATGTGCATAATATTCATGTAACAATTATATACGTATTTTTATATTATATATTAATGTATATTTATACAAAATTAAAAACATATAGAAATAAAAATATAAACATATGTATAGTATAACTTTATATTTATATATTGGAATTAAGTACCATTTTGTCTTTGTTAGATTAGTGGCATCAATCATAACATAATAATTTATTTCGCCACCCAAGAAAGCATTATATGTATTTTAAAACTGCATTATATTTTTCTTCAAATTTACTTTTCTGTAACAAAATTTGGTAGAGAGGTTTCGAATTTGCTAGTTTCTATTCAATATAACACTTTCGTTGTAACTGACGTTAAATTACAACTTATATTAGTAACAATATTTTTAAACTTATACATTAAAGCAGAATCATTATTTTATTGATGAGTAATTTCAATTACATAGTATATGTTTGAAATTTGTTTATGTGGAGTTAATTAATATTCCATTTAACAAGTATGGAGTATTTATATTATATTAGAACAGGTGAGATCTAAGGATCTAAGAGACCCTCATCTTTCTCGTGACAATCTAATATTCGTATCTATTCTACAGCACAACTAAGTCGCAATTTTATCTTTGAAAATGAAAATGACAAACAATTCTTTGATCTGTTGACCATCTGTAGCCATCTGTAGACAAATTTGTTGACATAAAATATTCATTTGTTTCCATTCAAAGAAAGCAGAAGAAATAATATGTGTGGGAGCAGCAATAAAAATTTGTACATTTTATACAAGTTATTATAATATCAATTTTGGTAGAATCGCCTTATACAGTGTTTACTTTAAAGTAATATTGCTTAATATATATAGATGTTGCGGTATCAACGCGGTATAATGCAATAATAAAGTTAATGACTTATTTTGCTGACTCACAACATTACTTGTTGGTTTTGTACATCTTGAATTTTAGATACAATGTAGCAAAACGTATGGAAATGAGCAATAATATAATGCTTGTTAAATATGGTTAATAATACTGAGTAATTAAAATAAAAAGAGTGTAATTATAAAAAAAAATAATTGTAAGCAAACTAAGTAGATATTTGCAACAACCGTTGGAAAATTCAAAATGTCAGTTACTCTACAAATGCATTATTATTGTATACATACTTTATTTGTTTAGCTGTTTGGCTACTGTTACTGATTTTACTGTTAATGCAGTGTGTGTTGTTATTGCTACTGTAGTTGCTACTACTGCCACTGTCAGTAAAGCAATTGCAAATTTTACAAATTGTTCCGCAGCCGAAATCCCAAACTGTTTGGAAATTAGATACTTGCATTGAAAGTATGTCCATTTTTTTCTATATCCATTAAACGTGCCACAATTATAAACAATGTGCTGACCACTGTTTGTACCCCAAGCAACATTTTCTGCTATTAACAGTGACACCAACAACAGCAATAACAACAGCAGCAATATTTTTCTAACAACGCTTCTAACATTTAAGTCCAATGACTGCCACGTTCAACACTGTTATAAATCTTGTAATTACAAGTGATGTACATACTTCATTTACATCAATTTGTGTTGCATCTGTGAGTGCAATGATTGCAATGATTGTAATGATTGCAGTGATTGTCACAAAAACAATAAAAACAATAGCAACAAATAATGTTACCATGAAATCCAACAAATGTTGGATTTAAATGTTCAATATAGATAGAAATCCTAGGGGATACAGCGTGTATTTAAAATATACGCACTTCTACCTTGAAGTTGCTTTAACAAACAACTTGAGAAGCCTAAAAAATGTGATAAGAATTCTATTTAGTAACTATATTTTTCAAATAGATCTGGATGTTTAACAATTCTTTCGGAATTTTTGAAATGTTCGGTGGCATTTTGTTTGTTTACCTGCCAATACCGTTGCCAGAAATTAACTCTACGAGGAGAGCTTACGGATTAAAAACCAAAAAACTTTGAAATTATTCTAATAGATCATTTTTTAATAAAAGCTGCAATAAGTCACTGCATTGACAAATGCATTTCATCCCTGGTAGAGTTTTTATTCCTTTTCAGAATAGATTTCTGACTGTTTTGACATATTTTATTGTCACAAAACGATTTCTATCACTGTACTTTAAAAATGGTAAAACCTCAGTAGAAGAATCTGTCAAACCTAATGTATCATCGGTTTTCACTACGGATAACATATTATTATCCATGTATATCTGTGTGTATAGTTCATCGGTTCAAACCAGAAAGGCTTTAGCTTCTCTAGTCTTTGACTATGTGCCTGTTTGCTAGTACCATTCTTTTATGTTTTTATGTTTTTATTTTAAATAATTTATTTAACCTATGTATAATATACTTTTATCATATAATACTTTATAAACTCTCTACTCATTATATAGTATTCTTATGTACAATAGTGCGTATGTATTGTACAATATTAAATAGACTATTATAAAGCTTAAACACTTTCTTCTTTATGGCGCACGAAATGTCTACAAATATTATTTTTTCGATAGCTTTCACATATGCACATATGTCTCAATATCCTACGCTATAGTGTGTCTAATATATATCTTAAACACATTTAACTCTACTCGTATTATGTCGTAGTGACATTCTTATATTTGCTCATCTTTGTTTGGCTGTTATTGCACTGAATTTTTTAGATTCTTAAATAAAATAATCTTAACGTTAACATAATTAAACTTTGTTCGATGGATACAGTTTAAAATTTTTTGGTTAGTAGTTATCGATATCGTTAATTACGATTTCAACAACAAACTTTAAATTAATAAATTAATCTTGATATAATTTTCTTCTTAAGAAATTTTGTGTTAAATTGGTTTTAACATTTTTAGTGATGTTAGCTTCCATTTGCTAACAGATCTAAACACATTATATTTTTTGCTTTTTTTGTCCTGTCTTCTAGTACTTTGTGCTTATCTTATTTTAATGTGTCTATGTGTTTCAACACTAACTCTGAATAAATTTATTTTTTTTGTTGATATCACATTAATTTTGATTTGAATTAGTATTATTAATTAATGCCTAAATTACGTTAGATCTAAAAATTGCAGTTATTATGTATGATAAAATTTAAAAATAATTTAAAAATTTAAAAAAAGATAATATTTTCTATGCATATGACTGCTGAAGATACCTAGATGTTATTAGTAAATTGTTTATGAGGAATAATTGTTAATTTTTGGAAATTTTTTTACACAAATCACAGTCGAAGATATATTTCTGCCTTTGCAGTATTTTCCTAACCCCTAGTTCCATACTTAGGTATAAAGTACAATATTAATACATATTGCATATTGTTTAATATTATAATTTATTAAGGACTAAAAGTTAAAGAAAATTTATAGTATTTTATAGTATTCCTTCACAAGGAATATGTTTTCTGTCGTATTGTTTATACATAATCTATTTTAGTATTGGCAATCATAATCAAACCAAAATACCACTTACAGTAATGCTTAGATCAGTATTGTACCAGAAATTGGTGGAACTCTAGCCACTTTTCTTTTTACTTTACTCAACAAAGTGTTTGTATTATGTTTCAATAAAAATTACTTTAGTAATTTATAACATAACATAGTAATTTATATTACGTTTGTAATTCTGTACTATTTTATTGAATGTTTCAGGCTAAAGTTCAATAGTTTATTGACAACCAAAAGTATTTTCTGCTATCGTCAGAGGCTAGTTCAGTTTGATTGAAATAAACTAGATACATTAAAATATAAAATAAAAAATAAAATAAAAAATATAAGATTATGTTAAAATAAATTTCTATATTTGATTTGTATAAAATAGGTATAAATCAAAGCAAATTTTTAAATAATGACTCAAAACCTCAACTTTATTCGATATTGTATTAATTACACATAATTTATTCAACAACATGTTCGTGAAAAACAACACATGAGACTGTGCCATCTTATTGCACGTGATGTATCCACACTCAGCACTTTTTCTTTTCCATAGACACATAAATATGTTTGAATGATTATGAAAATATATATTATATACAGATATTTGCATTGTATATTGTTTAAGTCATAAACTCTTGGTTCACAACAAAGCAGCTCATTTTTATGGTTAAAATGCCATTGACATTCGCATATGATTACTGCGTGAGAATTAATAATATCTTTTAGCGCAAAATCAATTGCTTTTGTATCTTTCACTTTCAACTCATAATATCTAAGTTTAAGTTGATGTATATGAAATGTATATAAATGTATAAATGACATTGAACTTACGACTTTGAAACCCGAAACTTTTTACATAATCTGATATTGTGAGAAAATCGTTGCATTGATACCAATAAACAATGAAATTAATAGAATTTATAAAAAATTTATTTAAAAAAACTAACTTAAATAATTAACCAAATTAATTATTATTATCTTTTAATTGCAAATTTTTATTAAACTCATTGCTAATTGCAGTTTTAATTTCTTTGAATAAATCTCTTGCATTTTAAGGCTATTAATATTATCAACTTGGAAACGACTGAGTTATTATTGAGTAAATTACTGATATATTTATGTTTTCGTATTAGACATATAAAAGTTGTTACTCCTTTTATTTGAATAATTAAAACTTTTAACATTACATTTGCATTTAGATGGACAATACATAATGGTAGCATACTTCCCCAGAGTAAATCTCGTTTTTCTTTCTAAAAGAAAGTATTTCAAACTTATATTGGAAACAATATAATCATGCAAAGATAATAACAAATTAAGTGATAAATCATATAATCCATTAAAACTACCTGTTAGAAATTATATTGAAGATTCCAGCCACGAACCGTGACCATATTTATAAGGGTATATTTCACTTGAAAACTAGCATCATCTAAATTAGAAAGCATGGGTAATAACTTAGGAAAAATGTGGGTAAATAAAATAAAGTAAATAAACACTATAGCTAGTATCACAAAAATCTTATTTGTAAAAAATATTTAGAAGAAGGAGATAAATTTTCCAGGTTGAATTTTAGATCCCTAATTATAAAAGTTTCATAGAGCCTAATGACTGCATATAGGAGGCGTTGAAGAGATAAGTTTTGGGCTCGCCACTCTTGAAAATATATTTATTGTTCGCATTGCTGATGCATACTTTAAAGAATGAAGTGGACGGACGCCATATGTCATAAAGTGTATGCAGTCAGTGTCATTTGTCAAAATTCGTGATGCAATCACGGTTGCCACTTGAAAATTTTTTCCTGTACCAAAATTGGTTTAAAAAGGTACCATTTCTGTAAAAAAAGGCCCGAAATTTTTTTGGACCTTTTTGTTTTGTCGTTCTGTGTTTTTCATAGTGTTATAAATGAACACAATATAAAATAGTGCAAAGTTGCATTTATAAAAAAAATTAATTGGAAATATCCACAATAAAGTTGGGTCATCAAAAATGTACCATTTTTTGAACATGAGTACCAAAAACGAAAAGATGAAAAAAAAGTACTAATTTTGGTACTAAAGTACCATAAGTGGCAACCGTGGATGCAATCACATATTGTTAGATAAAGCAAGTCTGCGACCAAGAGTTTTTCTCAGTCTAAATTTAAGATGTGTTACAATACATTGTGTTCAGAGCTATTGCTGAGAATGCGAGTAACACCAACCGTTCCAATTGAAGAAAGTGTAGGAATGAAGATAACATCTTTGTCTAGCAATAGGGAACCAGAATTAGGGTCATAATTCATAAAGTCATAAGTCATGATACATCTAGATAATTAAAAAAAAAAAAAAATTGCTGTAAGACCCCACTTAAATAGAAGTCTCAAATACGTGCACACTATAATTAAAACTACAAACTGTATTCACATTAAACATATTCAGTTTTTACAATGATAACTTCGAGAAATTTATGTAAAAATCTAATCAAAACAACTGAGAATTATAAATATTCGAAACCTATTATCAATATATTATGTGATTTTATTTTAAAATTTTATTCGAAAATATTTTCGTATTGTTATTAAATTTCAGTTTTATTTACGATAATTGTATTAAAGAGTTCTATGAACACAAATATTAGGGACTGAAATCACTGCAGTCCTAGACTCATACCAAAGAATTGAATAAAAATTAATTTATCAAAAAATACACCGCTAACAAAACTCAATCGTCTTTGTTAGTTGAAGTCATTCCTGAACACATTTTTGCATAGATGCTGCTGACTGCAGTTGCAACTACTGTTCACAAAAAAATGAACAACAAACAACGCGGCATGCAACAATTGCTGCCTAAGACTGTTGCATATAATCGACTTTATGCCAAAGTTAGGAATACTGAAATGAAGTCAAGTAATGAGTTCATTGAATTAATTTGATTATATTTCTTTGTTCTCATTGTCTGCAACATTTTCCGCTGCTCCAAGTGCTGCGCTTGGTTTATGATAATTGCAGAGTAATGCACTTTGTGTTGCAGAAAACTGAAACAAAAAGTGCTAAAAAAATGTATGTACTGGAATTTTCTTAGGTTTAATGAAGTTTGTAATTTAATATTACTATCTTATTAGAAAGTGCTAGAAAATGTAAGAATTGTATCAGACATTTTAGATTGTTGTTTGTAACGGAACAAAAATTTAATTTAAAAGAATTTGTACTAAAATTCCTTTTGCAAGCGATTCTCGACTCTAATTATTGGACTGTTTCAATATACACATAGCTGAGCTCCAAAGTTTTAAATAGATATTTTCATAGTATGGTAAATAAAAAAAATTAGTCATAAGATAATTGTATAAAAATTTTGCTCCAAACAATAATAAAGCAGTATTTTGGCGTTATAAGAATGTCAGAAACAAAAATGCAACACAAGATATTCGAGAAAATTTCATCTTTTCTCGACAGTGTCCAGAATGATCTAGAAGAGATGAATATAAGAAACTGCAAAGAAAAAGCAAGGAAAACAGAAGAATGGCAGGTTGTTGTAAGACAGACCTAGGTCCTACATGGACTGTAATACCAAGGATGACAATTATTTTAGAATATGGTTCATTGAACTTTAATGAGCCCAAAACAAATACATGTTTTTGCTATCGGAATTTTTTGCAGGACAAGACCAGTCCTCTGGATAGACTTCAGTGGTATTAAATGGTATTAAATAAATTTTCAGGTTAATCATCATCGATTAATTTTAACAGTAACTGTTAGGTTGTTTGCATCAACAGCTTTATTATTTTTAAATTAATGATCACTGACTTTGATATTGCTGGGTCTATCAGTT
>NC_051847.1:116260654-116270155 GCF_002237135.1 Teleopsis dalmanni
TTAAAAACTTAAAATATCACAAAATCATTTCAAGCAAAAAATAATTTAAAATTTCAACTGATAATTTGCAAACATTGTTGACATGGCAAACATTTTCCGAGGTCCTCAGACGGAAATGTGTTTCATCCACTTTGCACACAATTAGGATATTTACCAAAACTAAAATGCCTGTGTGCCTAATGCATGAGTTTTATGTCGAAACGCGCATGTGGCAAGGATTTAATTAATTCAATCATTTACATTTTCCTCTTATACACGCTAAGACCACCACATCCTTGCGCCATTACCCACCAAACTAGCGTGCTTGCATACGCCACAAAAACAGGAGCATATGTAAATTTGACACGCTACATTGCATTACTTTGTGAGTTCAATTAATTTTAAGCTCCGAAATACATTGTTTGCAAATCTACTCGAAATCTATTTAAATATTTCATTATTTCACTTAATCTATTTTTTTTTTTTGTGGATGCGATGTCAAATTCTATGCGTAATTTGATTTCTATTGGCAAAATTTCCATAGAATTTAATTTCATTAATAAAATGCGTACTCTACCATTAGCGCAAAGGACGAACTTTTCTGTATGTTTACATGTACGTTTTTATGTATGTGTGTGCCTGCCAGAATTCTGCACATGGAGGGCGTCCTGTGTATTCCAGAAAACTTTTTGTTTGAGTTTCAATTTGCGTAAACAAAATTACGTTTGACTTTTGTTAAATTAATTTCGCTGTCTGCAGAGTATGTTAATTTTTTCATCTCATAAAATCCTTTAAAGAAATTTTATAATTTAATAAATTTTTTAATGTTACTTAAAATGTTTTCGCTTAAGAGGAAGTAAATTTAATTAGAACTGATTTCTTGAAATTACGGACGTCGCTTAAATTCTGTAATGATTTCATTCAACATGCGTGCAGGTCGGTAAAAACTTCTGTGGAATATGAGGAAGTAAGAATAGGTATCTTAACAATCTTCATCACATCCCTTTGCTCATATCGGTGTCATTTGTGAAAGCAATGCTTACTCGTATATATATTAAAACGATTGCTTTTGTGGCGGCCATATAACATCCCTGACATATCGAACATCCAAATGTAGAATACGAATGTGGTTATGAGAAGTAAAAATGTGGTAATAGAAAAAACGCAGAAAGCGACGCATCATCATTAGTGCCAACAGACATTGTAAATTTGTGTAGATTAGTGTTTCTGAATAATAAATCTTTAGAGTTTAAGAATCAAATCACGAGCGTTTTAATGAACGCACATTCTCCACACTTTCAAAGGACAGATAACTGTTAAGTAAAAACCCATTATTAAAACTTTTTGATTGGAAAACGCACTTTTTGATTAATTAAAATGAAATCATGTTTTAGAAATCTAACTTTCGATTACAGCAAAAGTATTACTTATTAATTTAATTAATGAATTAGTTTTTGATATGAGCGTGACGAACTAACTTCCTCTAAGCTGTCAAGTTTCCAATAACACGACAGTTCGTAAATGACATGGAGAATTTATAGATGAAGCCAATCGATGGAAAGAAGCTTTCCGACATCAAGTGTGCTAAATTCAAATACATTGAATTCTGCTGGCATACATTTTTTTCATTTAAATATGATTTATTCCAAATATTATAAGTAACAGAAATTAATAACAAATAATATATGCATGTTATCGCATGCTCTCACTTTATAGGGTTAAGTATAAAACAGTAAGTTATTTTGTAAGAGAAAATATAGAGAACAAGTTAGAATTTAAATTACGATCTGAGCAAGCTTTGAGTAAAAAGCTTTATTTGTAAGCTCAGACCATTTGAATATAAAAGCAAGAGCATCGCTCACTTTGTTGGATTTTGTCGGCTAAGCATTTTTAGAGTAAATATCGTAATATGTAGAACGTTGAAGTTTTCATTTTTAGTTTTAAGTTAGTTTTAAGTTTTCATTCTTTTGTACGGTTTTAAGAGGGTTAGAAGCGAATTCTACCCATTAATAAATATATTTTTTTAAAACATTTAACCGAACACGAATGAAATAATTTGCATATGTGTCATCAACAACTAATTCTGCTTTAAATAGTTTTCTTTATTTTAATATTATGTTTATATTACATTATTATAATAATCAATCTTTTACAAAAACGTGGCTTTTCGCTCCACGAACACATTTGGGAGTTCTTAAACTAAAGTCAAAATCATAACAACGTCATTAGTAGGAACTAGGAATTAGGAATTAAAGGACAGGGTGATATATGTATAAATAACGGTGTTTTACGAATATTAAAACACTTAGTGACAAGGCAACTCAACAAGCTTAGAATCTGTCTCAGTATTTTGCGATAAAAAATTGGTCAATATAGATGAACTAAGCCCTTATCCTAGAACGAGGTATTCAATTTATAGTTAGGGTGAACAAAACAGTAAGAGAAGAGTAAACAGCAAGATAAGGCAAAAATGTCCTATAGAAAATTTATAATAGACGGCCTTCTACATGATTAATGAGAGAGAAATGATAGTTGCTCCGATGACTCCTGGATGGATGACAAAGCTAGAGTTTACTCCAAAGAGCTAAAGCTAGCGTGCACTCTGCATCTAGTAAAATATGTTTTCGTCTATCAGGTGGAGCTTATGGTGGTCTCACATGCTTTGGAACAGCTATTGGATTGTAAGGTGTAACAGAAAAAGATTTTGATAGCGTTGGACAGTCAAGCAATTATCAAAAGGATGTAGAAGACGTTAAGAGGCTCATAGAACGCGATCATGAGCTCAAAACGATAGCTTTTGTTGATGAAAACACTTGCGGACTATGTCTAGACTATGTCATCCTTCAACATATCTCAAAAGCTTCCTCTGCTGTGTTCGGTCTCAATGAATACTCCATACTCAAGGCCAGAAGGCAGTCACAACTCAATTCCAAAACTGCTTACCTACTTGTCTCGTGTTTAGCCGATCGATATGCAATTAAAAATGCGTTTGTCTCAAATTGACGTTTACTTCCAGAGTCTGATTAAAGTTTTCTAGGAAGGCCAGACCGTGAAGAAGGGCCAGATCGTGTAGACGTAATAGAGTTAGTGGACTTACATACCATTTTGTAGCCGTTAGAAGAGGACAGGGTACGAAATCATTGTCCGAAGTTGAAAAAGACATATCAGTATGGTCTTATCGTGAATAGAATGTTAATTTTAAAACTTTAAAAAAAAATTTTTAACAAACTAATTATTTTTTATATAATTATTTCTTTGTTTTTATTTAAAGCATTTAAAAATTAGTTCATTCTTTATCTAAAACATATAAATTAATTTTATATTTAATGTTCTAGTTTATGAACTTCATCAGAGTCATTGGTATTAAGAAGTTTTATAGGTTTCCTGAAATGTGCCTCAAAAGAGCGTAATAGCTTCATGTCATTTTCGTTTTCAACTAAATTTAAAGCTATACCATGTTTCCCTTAAGAAAAAATAATCAAGAAATTAAAAAAAATTATGTGCAACAATTCAATAACTAAACACATTTACCGAATCTTCCAGTGCGCCCAATGCGATGCAAGTATGTATCGTAGTCAGGTTTCTCGTCACCATGCAAGATTGGCATATGAAAGTTCACAACTAATGTCACCTGTGTGACATCTATGCCTGTATATTTGAATAAATTTGAAACAATAACATCAGCTTTTTGTTTTTACATACAAAATCAATAAATTTATTAACAAAAATTATAAATACTCGTATATTATAATATGGTAATCAATCTTAAAAAATAATCTATCATATTCTCAAATTGTGGAAAAAATGGAAATAGTTTTATTTTCATGAAGACTAGGGTTTTTAAAAGGTATATTATCGTTTTGATGATTGTTATGTTAGCAGAAACTGTATTATTCGAAAATGGTCTACTTTGAAGTCGATATAATTTATTTTGATGTATAACACATACTTTGCGTTTCATTGACTGATACTTAGTACTTTCCTGACTTAGTAGTATTATTAGCATCTGAATTCAGTAACAATTCTATTAAAAATCTGTTGGATAACATTGAAGAGTATAGAGGATAACGTCTTTTATGTGGAATATTACGGTTTAGATAGATTCATTATCATATGTTATATAACCCTAAACTTGTTGTTATTGATTGTATCAAGCTTAATTATAAGAAAAATTACTTATGGTCATAACTTAATATTGTTACTACAAACTATTAAGTTATTTATTTTATTTATTAATAAAATATTTTGAGCTATGTTATTTTTAAACACCACCCACCTCGTGATAAGACATTAGTAGTCACCAAGACTTTTTCAAGTCCTGCTCTAAAGCGGTCTAAAATAGAAAGACGTTCTACAATATTTAATTCTCCCGAGAGCACGGCAACAGAGTGACCATCCTTAGTTAGTTTCCTTGTTAGCCAGGCAGCACATTTACGAGTCTGTAATTTATTTTTATACGTAAAGATTATTAATGACTATAAAGATTATATATATACATTGCAAAAAATAATTGCTTGACCAATTGTAATCCCACCATAAATATTTTGTATTGCTGTATATTTTGATTCCTCGCCTCGGCATAAAGCATAATACTGCTTGATATTATCAAGGCATTCTTGTTCACGCGGCAATCTACAAACATTATAATTTTAATTTAAAATCCATGATTATCAATTTTATTCATGAACCTTATAATCTTAGGATTAGGCACCATGTATTGCACAAAATCAAGCACTTCATCATCGTATGTTGCGGAAAAGAAAATCATCTGGCAACTCAAGTCAAGTTTTCTAAAAAATTAAGTCACGATTTCTGGGTAAAGTATTTATTAAATAGCTTATAACAATTACCTATGAATACGAATACATCGATCATGATGACCTTGAGTCGAAACCATGGTATCAGCTTCATCTAAAACAAAGACCCTAATCTTACTGAGATCAAACCACTTGTATTTAATTCCCCAATCCATAACTTTTCCGGGAGTTCCAATAATAATCTGTTCCGTGATTTGAGCTACAGATGGATCTAAATAAGAATAATTGCGTATGATCATCGATTTTTTGTTTTTTAAAAAGGTGGTTTCATTAACGGAAGATATAAAAATATCTATTAAAATATTCTATTTAAGAGGATAACTATTTCGTAAAATTCTAATTTATTCCAATCTTTTAATGAAATTAAAAAAAAATCTTTAACTCTTATCATACGATTCTGTCTGTCCCACTCTACAAATATAAAATTTTCTTCCATATGAGTTTACTTCCGCTGCTTTACGTTCTTACCTAACGAATTTGTTTTTCATGGTAAACATTAATTATGAAACTACAAACTTTTATCCAATAAAGTCAACTGCACCAATCGATAGGGTACTAGAGACGTTCTTCACAGCAAGGAACACGTGATACTGTGATCATTGCCTCAGGCGAGTCCAAATCGTTGAACATTTACAGTTAAAAAGAGAATTTGCTTTCTATTATATTTAACAATAATTCCATTTCAATATTAGATGGAATTAAATATATAGGTAGTGTTGCGATGGCTGTGATTAAAATTCAAATTTACGAGCGAAAAGTGATGGTATTTATTTATTTTCATTCAGCGTGGAATTGCATTTTCACACCGGGTGTTGTGACCCAAACATCAACAGGGGTGTTGCTAATTACCAAGGCGGCAGTTATCCTAAACACAAAACTTCAATTGGTACCGGTGAAATTCCTCGGAATTCCCATGGGGCATATATCGACGCATTATCTTGATACATGTTTGAAAAACACAATGGTTTTGAGCAGATAAAGGAGGTACCCATGTAAAATATTGGATCTTCATGACGATATCTCTTAGTTTAACCGAAAAATACTTATGCATACACCTGGTACATTAAACTTAACATTATGCTATAACTGTATAATGCATACACTAATATTAGCATACACTAAGTAATTGATTATGTCTTTATAAAATTTATAGGATTTGCTTACGAAAAAAACATTTGTATGTACTTACTGGGTTCGCCACGCACTGCATATATCACTGTGATACCTGCAGACAGTTTAGTACAGATCTCACCTGTCTGTATTGCAAGCTCATACGTTGGACATAAGCAGATAACCTTAAATTGAGCAACTTTTATTTCATATATTAATTTGCTACTGTTTAAATAAGTTAAATTCAATGTTTTCCAATGTTGACATAATGAAACATAAAACATTAATTCAAGTCTGTTAAAATTTCAAGTTCCCGTGAGATCACGAAAATATATGTAACTTTGAATTGTTTTCCGTTTTTATTTTAATCAAGACTGACGAATATGTCTCTGCCCTATTATTAACGCATTTTACCTATTTTATCTGAGATTGTGCTTAGAATTTATAATGAAAGCTTATTTGTTTAATATAGTAAAGAATCAAATATTGAACTTAATGAATTTTAAAGTATGTTTTATATCTATTATAAAAGTAACTTTTAAGTAATGATATCCTACTTCGCAATTACCTGAGGATAATTAAGTTTTTTATTTACACGGGTTAACATTGCCAACACAAAAGCAGCCGTCTTTCCGGTTCCAGATTGACTTTGTGCGACTAAGTTTAAGGGCGGATCTGCCAATAGGAGTGGCAACGCATTTGCTTGTATTTTGGAGGGTCTATTGAATCCAGCTGCATAAACTGCCTTTAGTAGGTCCGCATCCCTATACAAACCAAAGACTGTAAATAAATTGGAGAAATGTAGAAGTGCATATATTACATACATATGAATGTCTTCAAAGTTTTTAATGGAAACAAGTGGTGAGTCCTTATTTGCAATATTATCATAATTCTTCAATTCATTCAACTTTTCCTTTACGAAATCTATAAGAGTATAGTTCCTGTAAATATAAAGAAACTATTTATTACTATATTTAAAACATCATATTATGCACAAATACTCATATGTAATAATTATTTTAACTGAATACTAAGACATTACAGTTTACGGCTAGGATACAAAAAAGTTAATAATCGGAGATATGGAAAAATTGCAATCAGAACTTAGAGAGAAAAAAAAGTGAATTTTTTTTATTTGGTGTATTATATACCGATGTACTATACGGCTGAACTAAAATTATCCTATCGTACTCGGTATTTTTCGAGCTATTAGATATAATGTAATGAAACTTTTTGAGGTGGGTTATGGTGGAGATATTGTAATACATTTTTTTTAAACATAATTTTTGGGATAGTTGTTTTCTGGGAGGGTTGTTTTCTGCTTGCATTTTGGGTGCTATAAAATTGTTAATAATTATGCAAAAATAGTTTTAAAAATGTACTTCAACGTAGATTTTTAAACTAGTTTCAAGATTTGTATACAAGTTTTTTCACTATATTTATTATATTGAGGCTAGATGGGTTATGCAATTGAGCCTCGACTGGATTATTGCTTATCATTTCTTTAGACTAAGCAATAACTGAGCTCAGATCTGCATACCTTCCCGAGGAACCTGTAACCATTCTAAGATTGATTAACACGGTGTTAGAAAGCCTGTCAGTTTTCGTAAATAGTTTCTAGGCTTTATCATTTATGTATTTTTTGATCGGATGAATCTTGAGGTCTCTGAGGATATCAGTCTTCTTAATATACCATGACACCTTGACAAGTCTTCTCAGAGCCTTGTTTTGTGCAATTTCCAGTTGGCGAATAGTAGTGATTGACGCCTTGCTGAATGCTACACACCCATATAGAAATAGCGGTCGATTTATTTTGGTATATATCCGCTTCCTGTTCTTCTTATTCAGTTTTTCATTTTTTAATAGTGGTTGGAAGTGATGAAGAATTTTGGCACAGCTAATGCTATTCAGTTGAACATGTTAAAGCTACGTGAATCGTTTGTCCACCGTAATGACTAGATACTTAATCCTATCCTCCCAGTTTATTACGATATCTCCCACTCTCACTCTCGGCGGGTACTGCCTCCTCTTAAGCGTAACAAACAGAGCTTTAGTTTTTCCATTATTGATTTTTATTTTCCATTTCTGGAAATACTTCAGGATGAGGTTTATATGCTCTTGAAGTGTGTTTGTTATGTTGAGAGCACATTTATCCGAGTATAGCACACGCGCATCGACAGCGTATAACGCCAGTGCCAAGGGACCTAACATTGGGAAATTGGATGTATAAATGTTGTAGAGAGTGGGGGAGAGTGGGGGAGAGTGGCGGTCCCTGAGGAACCCCTGGTTCTATATTTCGAACTGACGAGAGAGCGCTATTAATTTTAACCTCCCACGTAGGAAGTTGTCGATGATGTTAGTTAGCCTGACTAGAACATCTAGATGAAACATTTTTACTTTCAGAGAGTCCACAATTAACCCGCTACTTGTGCTTGCGAATTAAATCCTGCTCATTTATCTACCCTATACTCCACTTCCATGCTTTCTGGTTTGGATAGACCCAGACTTCTTAGTATTAAGCTTCTTTAACTCATTTCTCAGTCCTTATTACTGGAACGAAATTTTATCTATTATTCTTCGGGATAATAATAGAAATTCCCTAATGTATTCCACCTACCACAAAAAAAAACTGATTCATCACCTACTAAGTCATGCAATTATTTTACAAGATGCTAAATGGCAGGTTTTTGGTTAGTTAGCGCAAGTAAAAAATGATTAGTAGCTTTTAGATATCCTGATACGAATATCAAAATCATTTTTTGCTATTTTCTATAATTTTCATATTTCTATTTTGCAATATACAAAAACAAAAGCTTTATGCACTTACTTTGCAGGTGTAACCTTATTTCCAAATCGATCCATCAGAGAGCGTCTTTGTATTCTGGAATCAGTTTCTACTAATGAAATGAAGTGACAGTAATAATAATTATAAAATTATATTAAACTTTTTTGAACTAATATGTTATATGTTTATGTATGTATGTTTATGTATGTATGAATATTAAGCTACTTTATTTTCATAATTTGTGTTATAGCGTCATTTATTTTTTTTTTTTTGATTTACACAATCATTTAAAACCTCACATAATAATGAGTAAGATTATGAATACTATATAAAGATAATGGGATTCTTTATATTAACAATGTACAGACTTGTTATTTATTGAATTGTGAATTAATTAAATTTCTTGTTAAATTGATTTAATCTTATTTAAATAGTGCTGTTATGACATGGTGATATATGTAGCGTATGACATGTATCTTTTTATAGGAGATGTTTTTCGGAGCCTTTTAACGCCTCTTAGCGTTCCATTAGTTTCATCGAGTAAAACATTAGAATCTAAGGATATTTTCCACAGTAGGATATAAATGTGAGAAGTGTGTCTACAATGCTTTGCAAAACACCAGAATTAGGAAGTGGTGATGACAAGCTTCCTTTTTGTAGAGAAATATACATAGTTGCAGGCAGAGGCGAGGCGTCGATTGGTTCAGAGTGTTCACTGAACACCTTAACAAAGCTTCCTTTTTAGATTTTTTTTCATTAGGTAAATAATCTCGCTATATTCCTACTTAGGATTTTTATAATAGCTTTTCC
>NC_051847.1:116270255-116276469 GCF_002237135.1 Teleopsis dalmanni
AATATAATACAACTACAAAAAATCAACAATAATTAAAATTAATTATAAAAATTAACACTTTTTTTATTTGAATGATATAAAAACAAAGGCAACAATGCAAACAAAAACATATCCTTTTAACAAATTATTCTATGTGGGCTATGTAGAGTAGTAGTGTAGTACCAGGAAGGGCGCTGGGAAGAGCACAGTAAGTGTGCATTTGCTTTGCATTGACGTTGACCATTACTGCCTCAATAAACTCACCTAGTGGCCGCCAGCTGCTGCCAATGTAGCGTGTTCCGCTTTAATTTATTTTTAGTTGTACGTCGCTGGAAAGTTGTCGTGGAAGGCGTGTGGGAATAAAATAGAAAAGCTTTCCATTGAGATTTTTATAGCAACGAAGTTAAATTAGTTTTCGATGAACTTCAAAAGCGTGTAAACATTTTGCGGGCAATTCGAACTGCAATAAAATAGCAAATTTTTTCTAATTAAATAAAATTTAAAAACAATTGCTGAGAGATCACAAAGCAAAATGTAGTTAATAACAATTTAAATAAAATTTATTTAAAAAAAAAACTATTTTATTAAAAGATATTCTTCGTGTTTACTTGAGTAAAAATTTTAAAATGATAACAATGCAAACGTCGTGTGGTGTTTTGTGTAATTTAAGGACATCAAATGTGTGTGTGTGTGTTTGTGTTTGTGTGTAGTGTAAATAAATAATATAAATTTGAAAATATTTCCAAAATTTAATTAAGAAACTAAATATTTATTTAAAATATTATTTAATAAATGAAATTTAACTTAAGTGGAGTATCGGAAATTTATAAATAAAACCAAAATAAAAATTTAAATTATGTGCTACTTTAGGTGCAAATGCACTTTTCAAACAAAATAAAATATGTTGTTTTATATAATTAAAATTAAATAAATAATTGCAACATTCTAAAAATTTATAAATAAAATTAAATAATTAATTATTCAAACAAATATTATTTAATAACTTATAATGCGAAATGGCCACACAAAAGTATGCAATAAAATATTTCTAAAAATAGCAAAAAATCAATAAATAAACTAAGTTCAAAGGAAACAAAAATTTCGTGTAACGAAAACTACTAGCGAACAACAAAAAAAAAACAAAAAAAAACACACACAACTAAACAAAAGTAAAAACCAAATTAAGAAAATATTAAGTAAATAAAATAAAAATAAATAAAAAAATTATATGTGATATAATTAAATTTATTAAAATTGTGTGTGTGTAATTGCAGTAATTGTGAAATACGCGCTTCAGTTACTTGACTTAACTTAAAATTTCTCCTAAAAGTATGCATATTTAATTTGAAGTCAAAACACTACAACAATGTATAGTACGCGCTAAAATCCCAAGCAAATAAAATAGTAGAGTAAATGCAATTTAGGTGAATTGAACTTAATTCAACATTTACATTAGGAGGGGAAGATTTAAAATTTGTCACCATTTATTACTTATTTTTTTATTTAAGCAGAAAAAAATAATAATTATAATAATATTAAAATATTATTTAAATATGAAATTAATATTTTATTATTGTTATTTTCAAAAGTATGGAAATAAAAAAAAAATCATGGTTTCATATATGTTAACAAATATATAGCATTGGGTAGATAATTAGTCAAATATAATTAAGGGCAATTTTTTTTAAAGCTAGAATAAAAATGGTTTCAATATTAAAAATTTAAAAAAATTTCAATTTCAAGAACTACTATTAAAAATTCACTAAAAATCCAAAAGTTGATGAAATACCAAGAAACTTAAAAATTTTGATAGATAATGAATATAATTATCTTCCATATCCTCCTGTTTTGCTGTATTATGCGAATTGAAATTAGTTAAACTAACTAAAAAAATGATAACTATAAATTTAAAAGTGGATTAAAAGCTTTTGCGTTTTTATCAATGGATTAATCGCACAAGAAGCCATTGGACTTGCATTGACTTAAATTTAGTATCTACTTTTAATGTTTTAATGTAGTTATAGAAACTTGAACTGCGTCAAACTGTGCACTGATAATGATCTAGTTAAACTCTGCAATAGATTTTAATCAGTGTAATTTTGTTTTAAATTTTTTGTAAGTTGTTACGTCGACAATATTTTACAATTGGTTTTGTTTTTGCAGAACTTTAACTTTAATTTCAATCGTTCTTTTTTTTTTTGTATATTATTATACGTATTTCGGCAAATTCGCTTTTGCTTTCATCAGGAGAATTCTTAAAAAAACCAAACCGACTTTAAAAGATTTTAATTGATTTCAAATCTGAAACTATAAAGCAAATCTTACATGATAATTCCAGAAAATAACACCAGATACCAGTGAAATTTCATATTCTTCGAATAAGAAGTACTCGTATCTTCCATAAAAATAATATTTTCCTTACAGACTTAAAAGTATTTCTCGGTGACTAAGCACTCGGTTTTAAAAAAGATACATTATATCATGTTTCTATATGGTACTTAATTAAGTTCCTAATTAGCAAGCATTCACCACTAAAGCATTTGGCCAATTTTGAAGCATACTTTTTGGCTGCAAATAAATTTTTAATGCAATATAAACGTAAAATATCGATTAACTGATTTCATCGTTCTTGTGTTTTATTCCCACATAAGCATATTTTCTGAAAATTTCAAAAGGATCGAACCATTTCCCTATTTTCGTCGATGTTTGTATGAAACTCGGTAGCACTTTGCGTTGTAAAAAACGAACATTTGTTGATAGATTTTTAAAATATAACAGAAGTATATAGCTGAATTATCCTATTTTATAAACTGCAAAATCTGCACTTTTTGTGAAAATGTCAGGTGTTTAAATATCAGTTTTTTTAAATACTTTATATTTTTCTAAAGATGCTTGTCTGCTCTTCAATATGCTTTAATCACCCTAAACTCCTTTTTGTATAAACGAATATGTTTTAATCTGTGATTTTTTCAATTATTAAATTATAAAACTAGTTGTACCCATATTCGTCAGAATATTTCGCTTCTTATCTGTTTCTTATTGTCTCTTGCTCACACTCTTACTGTCTCCTCCTAGCTTTCTCTTTGTCTTTTGCTCACTCTTTCTCTCTATCTCTCACTCTCTTTCTCTCTTTGTATCCTATTCACTTTCCCTATCTCTCTCTCTCTCTTTCTATATATATATATATATATATATATATCTTCCTCTTTTACTTTCCCTCTCTCTTTCTCCCCTCCCTTTTTAACTTTCCCTATCTCTTTCTTTCTCTCACTCTTTCTTTTCCTGCTCTGTTATAATCACAAAAATATAAATGATGACGCTTTAGTATCTAAGTAATGAATCTCTTAGGTTTTGATGCCATTTATGGTTTTCTTGTCGGCATTACATATAAAAAATCGTTAAATCCTTCAGAAAGGTGGAATATTGTATTAATCTGTTTACACTTTCCGACCGCTCCTTGTGTATATTATGTCCAAAGCACAGAAATTTATTAATAAACCACAGCTTTCTATCAGGTTTTCTCAGCATTTGGTTGACGGGTCAAGCCATTAACAACATCGGCTCATAAAATATTATACTTCCGGCTTCAACAAAATTATTTTTTTGGTTCTTACAGAACATATCAAATATTTTTCCAATTCACACTACATTTTAGGTTCAGTAAAAAATCGAAAAACGCATTTGTATTTAGATTATTAAAAACAAATTTTTTTTTATATTATGTTTTAATATGTAAGCTTTTTTATATTAAAATTATAACGACTTCGTAATTTAGATAGAAAGTATTTATAAAGACATTTCCCAATAGTGTTAATTTTAGTACTGCTAACTAGCATTTTGAATTTCTCTTTTATTTCGATTTTATATAGCGATTTTGGTGTTGTTAGCTAGCACTTTTTCCAATACGAGAACCATTGTGTACCTTTTTTATATTGTTTGCTGGGGCCTTAACCTGTGCTTATTTGAATGATTTGGCTCTATGAACCGGAGCGATATAGTGGAGACAACTAGGTCTCTGATTGATGAATGGTTTTCAGCCGGGAAAAGTCACTACTGGCGCGACATTCCCAGTAACCATCAGGCTACAGAGCTGGTTCATTCCTACAATTATGGAAAGGTATCTTTTTTCAGTAGAATAGAGTTGAGATTGATGGTGGGATATTTAACGGGTAACCATTGACTAAGTTATCACCTTAATAAAATGGGTCTGTCCGAAGAGATGGATTGTCGACTCTGCTTAAAACAAGACTTCCAGTCACATTCTCTGTGACTGCTCAGCCTTGATCTGGGCCAGGAAGAGGTCATTGAGTCGAGAACTACTCTCCCCTTCTGACATTAGGAGGTCCTCAATAGTATTCTGGCTGTCTTTCGGACATGTTGCAGCACAAAAATTTAACTATAGTCGCAGTGCTCCGCTCCGTTGGGTGCTGGTACCCTGTTTATTTTTATTCTATTCTATCCTAAGTTACTATGTAGAAGAATTGAATTCAAGTTAGTAGGGCAATTCAAACGTAGTGTTACAGTTTTAATGTATATCTTAATTATTTTAATATATAATGAGGAGAATTTTTGTACAATTGTATGAAAATAAGGATAAGTAAGTTTATTTAAATAAAATTTTGATAATATTATTCTTAGCGAAAACTTTCTTGATAGAACACTATTCATTTACATATTCATATATATATTATATTTCCTTTAGTTAATGATCCGAAGTATCTTCACTCCTTATGTGGATGATTAATTTCATGAATCACTATAATATTATCAATTTTCAAATATGCTGATGACGTTCTTTCTAATTTAATTATATGGCAAAATGGTTTCAAGTACTGCATATTTACCAAAGATAATAAACTATGAATGAATGAACATCTATTAACAATATTTTGAAAGCTCTATGTTATATTGTTATATATAGATTTTAACACTTTCAGTTCTTAAGTCTTTATAGATTTCACTGTTTCTAGTTTACTATGGAAGTCTTTTTAACACAAGAAGAATCTTAAGATCTTTAGTAGTTAAACTCGCCGCTCTACTAACTGCTACGCAACCATAGAGAACACTTGGACTTATCACGTATAGTAACCTATCGTACTTAATGCTCAATCCAGTAAAAGCTTTTATATGTGAAGTTTTAAGTGGCATATTATGATTACTCAATACTTCCTATGTATTTTAAAAATTGCTATAAAAAAATCTTAACCCAAATTTATTTAAATTCAAAACATAAAAATAAAAATTTATTCACAAACATTTTTTTTTGACAAACTTATTGATTTAATTATTTGTTCTTATCCTGTACCAAAACTTCTAGATACATTTCCGTGCCAAAAATTTTGTGCTTGAATATACTTATATATATTGTTGTATGTATATATGTGAATATATATTTATTTATAATTATGTATATAAATGAAATATAAGTGTGCGCGCGTTCAAGCGTAGGTAATTCTGTTCGTGTGGGTTTTCACGCGTAACCTGATTTCGTTACTATTTGCGAACTAAGCTGGGCTGAATCAAAATATTAAGAATTTTCAGAATCGCGTTTGGTTTTTTAATTTTTCAATATTTTTTTATTAATTATTTTAATAAAACACCTACCTTTTTTTTTTAAAGAATGCTGTTTTCTGTGAAATCAAGCTTTAAATAATTTATACGAAATAATTTTGCTTATTTCCAGATTATAGTAGATTGGAATTATTCTACAATAGATGGTCGTTATAACGAATACACAATTTAATAAACGACAAAGTTCTTTCATTGACTATTCTAGAAAATAAATGATATAATCGTTGTACTATAATGTCAATGATTGTAATCTAATAACCTAATATGAAAAGGATTCTTTCGTTGTTATAATATTAAAAAGCCAAAAAAAAAACTCCCATACTTACTATTTTGTTTTTGAGTCCCTATACTCCACTAGGAGCGCTAAGTTCCCATAGGTTACAGAAATGTATGTAGGTCATCACTGAAAGCAATATTTTACTCTTTCTTGTATTTATTCCATTTAACTAATATTGGGATCTAACGAATCAGCTGTCTAAGTTGTGATTCACTAAATAGGCCATCTACCATATTGTCCAACTGAGAAGCCTATTTCATATGATAAATCCTCGACATGATTTAATGTCTACTAATTAAATGTCAGATCCACTTTAAAGATATTTGTTCTCACTACACTTCATTAGTTTGTTCTGCAGTTGTTAAGTATATATATTTATATAATCTA
>NC_051847.1:116276569-116278726 GCF_002237135.1 Teleopsis dalmanni
AAAGAAATTTTAAACAATTTATTAGAAATTTTCTTTTTGGAAAATATAACTGATACATCAAACTATTTGGCATTATTGCTATAAACTATTCAAATATTTTAATGTAATGAAAATACTGAATACTGAAATACATAAAGATACAAAAGTGAAATTCATGCTTTGCTTATTTCGAGTTCACTTTGAAGCAAAACTACTAAGAACTCTTTCGGTTGCCACATCATATCTGAAATCTACGTACGTATCACGATGGCAGAATGTGAAACTAGTTCAAAAGTTCATTAAAACCAGCATTAAGCATTTTATGAAGATTCATATACTCACAAAAAACAAAAGCAGATAAATAAAGATGATGAAGAAGAATTAAATTTAATCTTTGAGCTTCGGAATGACTGAAGAATGAGTTTAGAGCGGGCTCAGACAGTTATGGGCGAGGAATAATTTAATATTATTTTCTGCAGATCATGTGCCGTGCAAATTCTTGCGGTTATTACACTTCATGATTCTTATTTATGTTTTGTTATATTTTTTTACTTATTTTTATTGAAGATATTTTTGCAATTTTTTTCTCGACTTCATACTTTTATATATTTAGATCTTATTTATATTTTTATAGCTACATAAGCACATACTACGTGCTTGCGCAAAAACGCCGGTATTGGCAACACACTTCAAATAACAAACGGACAGACATTGTTATTAAATCGCAATAATTCTGTAGTCTTTGGTTTTACATTCATCTTTTTTCTAATAGAAATTGCATAAACTGTAAGTTAATATCTTAAATGCGGTGAAATTAAAGCACTAAATAATTTATTTAAAACCAAAATTAGAAAAAAAACGTTCTTAAATACACCATAACAATTCATTATTATTATTTTTTTAAAATCAAAAGCATATTAGGGTTACGAAAAATCGGTTGTAAGTGGTATATGCAATATTCTAAATACCAAGTCAAGTAGAGCAATTAAGATAAAGATACTTTTATATTGAAAATTTTAACAAAAGAAATTAATTTTTTTATAATATGACAGTGAACCAAATATTCATAGCTCCTTGATATATCCGAGCTACAAATATTGAAGGGGATCTGAAAGGATTAAGAAATATCAAATATGTGGTAAATGCATCGATCATTTGATATTGACTATGAGAAGATATTATCAACAGCTACTGTATAATTTTAAGCTAATATCTTTTATCAGTCGGACAAGTCTAATGTTCACATTTATGTGATTGAGTTAGGACATCTCCATTACCAGTTCAAAAATTTGAACTTGATTTAGTGCAGAATATTCAATTTGGGAACAAAGAAATATTTTGTAACAATTTTGATAAGGCCATAAGTTCTTAGAGTGTATTATTAATATTACTATTATTATATTAGTGGGGTTCATAATACGATCTAGAGATGTATTGCACCTCCTTCATGGCTTAAGAGGAATTCTACAAATCTAACATTAGCACATTACAGAGTTTTTAATCTTCAGCCGTTCAGTCGAGATTTTTATTTGATTCATACATCAGTATCGGGCAAAGTCCATGCATGTGTTTTAAGATTTCATTCTCTTCTCTACAAAATCTGCAAGTTTTATTTGAATAAGTTCCAACTTTTGTAAGGTGATAGTTTGCCCTACAGTGCTCTGTCAGAATTATGATAAAGACTTTTAAATTAGTTTTATTTAGTTGCTATAGTTTTAAATTTTAGGTCGAAACGCTCTATAACCCATTTTAATTTCGATGGTACTAATAAATTATCTCAGTATAGATTTCTTTGCTTCTCCTCTTGTTTCGAATAGATAAAAAAAATAAGCCTCCCACAAGCCAACGAATGATTGCGGGCCTAAAAACAGAGACGCTGCTTCTCTTTCGAAGTAGGAGGAACGAAATTACTTCTTTCCAATCCAGAGAATGGTTCCGAGCTAATAAGCAACGATGCTAACGGAAATTCCAGTTTGCCCTGGAAGCTATAGTATCCCTATCTGACTATTTTGGCAAGAATATTTAGCTTTTGAAGACACTGCATTTTGTGCCTATCAGTTACGATAGCTACTCTATGGTTCTGATACTTACGTTTAAAATTGAAGTATACACACTTGACTATCGCATTAACTTATCTTGTTTACAAATGCACCAATATCGAGATATTATTGTAAGGTT
>NC_051847.1:116278826-116295458 GCF_002237135.1 Teleopsis dalmanni
AATATATATATAAATATATTTTAGTATTCACATATTAAAATATATATTATCCAATATTTATATACATATTGTACAAGTGTCCTGACAAATGTCATTCTGTCATTGACTATTCGGAAAAATTAATTCGTAATTCTTAATTATGTGGGCAAAACTATTAAAATAATAAATATTACAATAAATATATTTTGAATAAAGTAAAGAAAAAATCGTTTTGATTGAATGTATAGTTTTTAATACTATAAACCAAATATCAAAAATAATTTAAAGCGTTAGAGATCCAAAAAACCATGAATTTCGGAAGTATACATGGAAATAGACCCCCTTAAAAGTGTGTCCTAAGTAATATATTATGAGAACAAGAAAACCAATGGGTCTCCTTAAATGTGTTAAATGTGTTCTATCGATATCAGCAATCTCGGATTTATATATAAATTTAGAATAAAGAATAACAGAATAGTATATTTTTTAAATTTATAGATTTTTTAATAAAAAATAATATTTTTTCTTTTTTCAGGTAAGCACATTAATGAACTATGACATATGAGATATATATAGAGGTAATTGTACTTACATGTACTATACATGTAAACTAAATAAATAATAAAATAATAATGCTATGTATAATAAAGCTCAATACTAAAAAATAAATTTTATATAAGTAGCTTAATCATAAATATTATTTTTGCGTAAATATAATCTACTGTATGAGTGATATTTTCAAATTTCAATATTACTGAATTGATAATTATCACATAAACCTATAATCGTTTCTTTTTTTTTTGTTTTGAATTTGCTTAAGACGTTCTCTTACTTTTCAAATCATGAATATCATGATATAATACATTAAACCTGACTTAAAATTGATCTGGAAATCTTTTTTTACACAAAGTATTTTCACATCATAGATGAAATAACTAGACTCGTTATAGAATAACGTACATTTTTAAATAATATATCGCTATATTCATGGTATAATCTATTATTATGAGTACTAGAACTTAACAATATTCTTAGTAACTGTAGGGTGTCTGAAGCAATACATGACCTCTTTTATCAGGAAACTCTGTAGATGCAACTGTTTCTTCCGCCAGTTGAATTGGCCAAAAGTATATACATATTACTATAGAAAGGTGCACCAAAGGTTGTTACTTCAGTACAAATGTCAAACTAATCTGATTGGATAGATCGCTAACCGACATAATTGCTGTATTATAAACAATGTCCATAATATGGATGTTATAAAAGCAGGCCTTCAAAAGATGAAAAGAAAAATATACTGATATTAGGGAAAAATATATATCATAAACATAATCTATTTCGTTACAGCAGTACTTTAACTAGTATGTAACTGAAGTAATGATATTCTATTTAAAAACAAAATTTTTTTTTAATTTTATATTTTATTTTAAATATTTTTGTTTCAAAAAATTTATTTAAAATTTCAACATTTTTTTAAAATTTTTTTTTTAAAAAATTGTTTTTCTCTTTTAATTTGTTTTTTTTTTTTAATTTTTTAATTGAATTTAAATCTTATTGGGATTTACTTTCCTCGTAAAAAGGACTTACAACAAATGTTTGGTATACAATTTTTAATCTTAAAATTATAGTTTATTTTATTATTTTATATAGGTATTACATATATTTCATTATAAAATTATATATATTTCATTATAAAATTTGAATTTATACACATTTATTAATTATCTGTAGAAATTCTTTCACTTTGTCGATAACGAATAAACCCACTTTCTTCGGTTTTAATTTGTTATGATTTTATAAGTTTTACATTCTCCACTTAAAATAATTGAAATAAACAATTAATTGCATTTCGGAAGATATGTCTATAAAAAATTAACATCAAAATTATCATCAAATTATACTCATCGTTATCAAGATCATAAAAAGAGACTTGGTGTACATAAACTTAAAGGTGAGTGCTTTGTACTTAATGATTAAGAAATCAATAAAATCAATCACTATTGTTTATTAATATAATAAAACGTATAAAAAACGTGTGATATAAAATATTTTATAATACGGAAGCTATATTTTTATTGTATTAGTATATTTAATAATATATTAGAATACCAATTTTTTCATAGATTCGTAGCTGTAACTATAGCATTTATGAAGACTCTTTCTAAAGAGCAATTTATTCAAAACTCAAAGTCGTAATGTATATCGGTTTATGATTGTTTCTATAAACACACCTTAAGTGTACACTTAAATTGAACTTAAGTCGGTTTCTACTACTGAGACATAAAAGTGGGAACCAAACAGCTAGTTTTATTAGGTATCTACCGTAAGAAATTCCATTTATCTACACAATTTGTTCCAAGAATTTCATATCTACTAATAATGTTTCGTAGTTCAATGAATGTTTTTCTACATAAAAAGTGCCACAATTTGTGGATAATTACAAATTATCGATAATGTTTTCAACCACAATTTTGTGTGTTCATTCAAAAGCGCTAAATTTGAAAGCTTACGTTGAGATACATTAACTGAAAATATCATAGATAACACGAAATTGTTGATAAAATTTGATTTTCCTAATGTTATTTACTTAGCTCACATAAAAGCATTATAATATTTGTTTGTGATAGTACGACTTTGTTTATTTATATATAAATATATTAATGTTGTCATTTTATTTATCAATGGATGAGTGTCATGCATTAAATTGGCGTCAGATTTATTACCTATGCAATGATATAGTATAGTTAGGGAGTGAAAAAAAAATCAAATATATAAATAACTGTTATTTATTATTTTAATTTTAGTTACAAATACAAAAATGATTTAATATACATTTTTATTGAATATAAATTAAATATATTCATACTAATTAAATTGTAAAGTTTTAGAAACATTACAACATCACTAGAATATCTAGAATCTGCTTTTATAATTAAATTTTGTAATTTAATATTACTATTATTAAATAGTAGTATATATATATTATTATTAGATATATATGTACAGTAGTATATGGAGTAGTATATACATATCAACTACTCTATAAGATATATGTCTTATAGTATAGATCCCACAAACACAGTAATAAGGGTGCAATTTTTTGGTATGTAATTATATTATTTCCATTTCTTATTACAAAACCATAAGATAGTTTTTTTTTAAATTATATATATATAATATATGTATGTCCTGCTATAGCTTGTCAATAAGTAAACAAACTCCTTATCTAACAAATATACTCGTATATTATATTTGTTGACAATAAACTATATTATAAATTGATAATATATATAAACAAATTTCATTATATTTATAAACATTAAGTTCATAAATAACAGAAAACTGATTTGAATAAAATAAATCAAATATGTAGCTTTATTATATAATTAAATTAGACATTTTCACGTATGTCCATGGAGATAAAAAAATTATGCGAGTTCAAATAAATGATCAAACCTCTTAATCCGCCGAGATAAATACCTATAATTATAAAAAAATTAAAAATATATATTATTTTAAACACATGTGATTAAAATTATGACGTTTCAATTTGTTCAAGAAAAGTTGTGTAATTTGCAAAATTCAATTAAAAAAACTTTTTGTCATACTGAGCTAGAACTAATCATCCGAAAAACTTAATCTAGATTTTGTAATTTCAGATTTATCACATCCATAAGAAGCTTTTATAGCATTGTATGTGATTATAGTAATTATATAACTCTTATATATCTAACAACTTTCAAATGATAAGGTTATGTTTAGTGCATTTTAGCATTTCTTCATATAAGTATGAAGTATATATGTATACACATACACATACAATATAGATATCTACATATGTTATATATTCGCAAATTAAATTTTTATTTAAAACTTTATTACTAGTACATTCATTCACAAATATAGTATAAGTTGTATACTAGGTATTTTTATCTTTATAAAATAAATTAAAATAAAAAATACATAGTATCAAAAAACAATGTAATAATTATGTCAAATTATTTAAAAAATGCTATCAGAGAAATACACATATAATAATTAATGAACTGTTGGTTCTAATGCGATCTACGGGATATTTTTCTAATCGACGATCTTGCGACCTTCGCCAAAAAATAAAAAATATGAAAAATTATTAAGTTCTATATTGTTGTATAGCGCAATAAAGCTTTTAGATCGCAGTGCTCTATTTCTTTTTCCATAATAAATTGTTGCATAAATCTTCAGTTTTCGTAAAAATTCGGAACAATTCTTGACAAATTTTTTTTTGGAGAACTTCAGAGAGATTTTAGAATGTGAAATAAAAAATTCTTACAAAATATATAGGTATATACGCAGAAAACAAAATCACTAGATCAGGGACTAGTATTAACAAGAGACTAGTACATGGTACTTGTCGTAGTCTAATATTTAAGCCCAACATATTAAACATTCTTCTTACTATTCTTATTAATATTATTTAATTTTTTTTTATTTTATTACCTAATATTTATTTATTTTAATTATTTAATTAATTTGTGAATTGATTTAATTTATTTAATGAATTATGTAGAAATTCAATTTTCGTTTAAATATTCATATTTTTATTAATTTTATTTATGTATAAATTTTCAAACTGCATTGCTTAATTAATTTTTTGTGCTCCATCTTATTTTAATTAATTTTATACAAGTTTATTTATTTTAATTAAACACTTATTTATTTATAAATTTATCCCTTTCTTTACATATATGGTATATATTTCTTTTTATGTAATTTTTTTATTTACTTATATAATTATTTGGTCCATGTTTATATGTATTATTTTGAATGTAATTAATTTATCGTATATTTTTGATATACTAATGCTGCTTTTAAATTATAAATACATCAATAATTAATTTATATACAATTTTTAAACGTGTTGTACTGGATTTGCTCTCTGTGAATTATTCCATTAGATTCAAAAGTCAAATCTACATTTATGAACTTATTTTTGTGTAAGTTGTTTGTATTTAAGTATGTTAATGTGTATATAAATTCTTTTGTTCACATATTCACATAACTAAATATGTATAATCAATACAACTATGGATGAATCGTACCTAATATTATTGGAAAATTATTTTCATGTTGAAGCATTTTTTTCTTATTAAAAATTTCATTCTTTTACCACTAATTCAATTAAATGCAATTATGTATTTATAAATGACTTCACAAATTAAGCATCAATAAATTTTAATTGAATTTCGTTAAATGCGATATTTTCTATTGTAGCGCTCACATTATTAATTGCCGCACCAAAGTGGACCACATATGACGCGGTATTACTGCTGATGACCATCATTTTTACACCAATTCGACTTCGGTATATTGGTATAGAGGCATACCTCTCACATATCGTACATACAAACGAACGAATGGGTGTACATATAGTACGTACCATATGTACATACATCATATGCCCATCATATCTGTTATTATTACTGATTGTGTAAAATTATGTGGGTCATGTGAATGTGAGCATACTGTGTTATGATAATTAAATCCGAAATAACATTTGATCTTTTAATGAAGCGAAATAGTGACGAATTTAGTTGTGCGAATACAATTTCACAATAACATTGAATGAAAGGAATTTAAACAGAATTTTATATCCTAGTATATTAAAATTTATGTATTAAAGTTCATAACATTTTATGGAACAACTAATTAAGGATACACCATGAAAAAGCTAAAAAGCATTAAATGGAATATTATTACAGGTGTGTCCGAGCAGTTATTGCATGACTTTTCAGCAAAAATTCCAAATACAACAACTGATACATTTTATAAAATATATCTATATATCTATTTACTTGTATTATATATACTTGCTTGATGTTAACGTAGACCCTCGCATAAAACTTGCCTTATGCCGTAATAGCAATGGCTAACGACATATGCTGTCACATGTCATGACAACGTAGTTTTTTAAGGTGCGGTTCACTGCCCTTTTAAAACAAAAAGAAAAAAAAATAAAATAAAAAAATAAATGGAATAAATCGAAAATAAAAAACTAAGTAAAAATTACGAAAAATAGGAGAGAAACTATAAAAATACAAATAAAAATTGAATTTTCCTACATTTTCCGTAAATATATGCAGTTGCGGCGTCAGTTACCAACTTACCAACTTACCAGTAAAAACCTAGCAATGGTACTATGTAGTTACTGGTATTAACCAACTAACTAGCCAGATATAGATGTAGACCCAGAGTCGCGCATAAACCGGCTTACATATCACAAAAAGTACAACCACCAAGACCGCAGGAACAATTGCAAGGCAACCGTTCGCTCGTTGTCAGTACTGTGTTTTTTTCGCTTGTGTGTTTTTTTCGTTTGTGTGTTGTAGCTGGGAACCAACTATAAATTACTAATTTTATTGTATGCACACGTGCTCCTGGGCCACATGCTGTGTTCGAGGCGCCTCATGCAATGTGCATAGTATTCATCCTGTGACTACTACGATTGCTGCAGTTGTTCCTGTTGACGGCGCGGCTTTAGTATTGGTGCTGGTGCTGGTGCTGGTGCTGCCACTGTCATTTTCCTTGCTATTGCTGTTGCTGTTGCCGCTAGCGGTATTGGCATTGAACGCTCATGTATGCATGTCCTTAAGTGTTATGTACCCGTACTTAGATACAAGTTGAGTGTGTGTTAAATGATTTTATCATTTTCGTTTCGAGTATTGTAGTGACCCAAGAGCCACTCTTGATTATCAATGATGTCATGGTTTGTTACTGTGGTTACGATATGTATCTCATAGTACATTTGGAATTTATAATAATATTGTTCCTTCCATATGCATTCAAGCATTTCAAACTTCATTTTTGTCAAATTAATGCAGTTATGTGCTGATAGACCGATAAAATATTAAATACCACAAATTTTTAAAGGAAATTAAATACTTTTTGAATTTAATTTAAATAAATTTCAATTAAATGAAATATACATACATATGTATGTGTTCCTATAATTGAATTGCTGATAGAACAGTGTAGATGGAAGAAATTATTAATTAAATCAAAATTTTAAAAATATTGAAATTAAAATGAAAAAGAAAATATTTATGACACAAGATTACAATTCCAATGATATAACATATCTAATGGACAATATTTCAGACCATATTAAATATTATGTAGATATAAGGTCATCCTATATAATTTACTGCACTATAAAATATTTTCTTTGCGAAAGTAGATAACTTGCCACTATAACATTGAATTACTTAACCCATTTCGGACTACCGTGTGGTGTACCACACGGCCAACTTTAAATATTTTTTAATATTCGAAGAATATTTTATCTTTTTTAGGTAAAGATAAAGTGAGAGTAATCTTTCAAAGAAATATTAAGCTCTTCTCATTTACTTAAACATGTTTTATTTTACTATTTACTATTTAAACTGTCTGGTACTTAATGGGTTAAATATGATACATTGTATTGTTCCAAACAAATTTGAAATAAGGTAATTAATTTATATCAATAAGCTCTGTTCAATATACAATAATAATCTGTTCAAAATACTATTGTTTATCTGTATTTCATTTTTATTTTTTTATAATTAAGTAACAATAATGATTAAAAGCTTACAGATGTATATATTACGATTGCTTTATGGCTATAGATGCACATATATACCAATATGAAATATATAGCATTTTAAACCGTAAAAATTATAAATGGGTTATTGGTTATTGGGTGTATGACTGTATCCGGTGAACTCTAGAATGTTTTTTAATTTTTAAATGCTTCAAAGCTGCGATCGCCAACATATTCTAAATGACCGGCTAGACGTATGACATATATTTGGGAGTGGGCTTGAAGTTTCTTTTTCACCAGTAATATCTTTAAATCTTTGTGCGTTCGCAATCAGCACTGTCTGCCCTCATCCAAGCGCAGTAGGTCTTTTATTCTATAGAGCTAATATTTGTATTAAATAAATCTTATTTATCTATTGTTTATCTATTGTTGAGTTCATTTTTGAGTATTCGTTATATAGTAGCTTTCGGCACGTACAGTTAAACAGCCAATCCTCTTCCATTGTGGCACTAATTTTAGTTAATTCCAGATTTAGCTTTTCATATCGTTTTACGACTGCCGTCATAGCATTTATAACACTACCGGTTTCGTTATAATGAAATATTTATTAATTATAAAGTATCCGACGGCACTACCAATAGCCACTTGCAGTTTTCCGCTCTATTGCGCTTAATATACCGATCAATAAAGCGCTCAATATGGCATTCGATATGGAGCACTAGTTAACTTTAATTTCACCTTTGAGTATGTATTTCGAAAAGAAAAAAGAATCCGAATCTAATTCTAAAACTATACATATATTGTTTATAGGAATCCTTAGTAAACAATCTCATTTATTGCTTTATATGAGTTACCGTAGATCCTAAGAGGAGCAAAGAGCCACAAATAGCTTCGTATAAAAAACATTGAATATGAATATAAACAATATACAGTCAAACCCCGAAGTCGTTGGTGCCTACAAAAAACTTCGTTGTAGAGAGGTCTTCGTTATAGAGAGGTTGAACAAAATTTTTTTTGTTTGAATTATTTTTTTGGCATTTGACTGAGAAATATGTACGTTTTTATTTTATAAATATATTTAATTAATGTTTATTCATAAACATTAATTTTAAAACTAAAACATTAATTGTATATTGGTAAGCGTATATTTTAGTTGGTGTAGACAACTTTTTCCTTAGTAAAGAACTGCTCGAAGTCTTCTAACAAGTTAATAGCTTGCATACAAAGAAGTTTCTCATAAGTTACAATGTATTAGTTGAGTGTTTAACTTGTATTTGAATAAATTCGTTATAAAAATTTATTTGGGTACCTGAAAAAACTTATTTATAGAGAGAAATTCCCTATAGAGAGGTTCGTTGTAGAGAGATTCGTTATAGAGAGGTTCAAATATATGAAAATCGCTGTGTCTTCAACAAAACTTCGTTATAGAAAGGAATTCGTTATAGAAAGGAATTCGTTATAGAAAGGAATTCGTTATAGAAAGGAATTCGTTATAGAAAGAATTCGTATAGAAAGGAAAAAGTTATAGAGAAAGAATCGTTAGAAAAAATTCGTATAGAAAGGATTGTTATAGAAAAGAAACTTATAAGAAAGAATTAGTTATAGAAGGAATCGCTTATAAAAAGGAATTCGTTATAGAAAGGAATTCGTTATAGAAAGGAATTCGTTATAGAAAGGAATTCGTTATAGAAAGGAATTCGTTATAGAAAGGAATTCGTTATAGAAAGGAATTCGTTATAGAAAGGAATTCGTTATAGAAAAGAATTCGTTATAGAAAGGAATTCGTTATAGAAAGGAATTCGTTATAGAAAGGAAGTCGTTATAGAGAGGTTCGCTATAGAGAGGTTTGACTGTATTATGTTTATATTTTTTTTTTGTAAGCTGCTATCCGCTAGTAATTATGTCATTTGGTAAAATAAAATATTTCATTTTCTTAAAAAGAAACGAAATTTCTTTCTGAATAGTCTTCTATATATTAGCTTGTCATATCGTCACTTAGTGGATGAAGTTTGTCTATTTATGAAATAAATTTTATGATTATTTCTTTATATCTATTTATACCATACATAATTAAACATAATATTTTTCTATTTTACTCTATTTAAGTACTAATAAATGGTTGTGTCTTTAAATGAGATATATTGTAAATTCTCTCACACCAGAGAGTATCTAGTATCTCTGTATAAATTTATTTGTTAAGTTAGCTAACAAGAAAGATTTGTTTGGGATTAAATATATTAAAACCATTTGCATAAACTCAATTTTAAACTCTTTACATAAAGATTGTTCACAGCTTAGATTTCCTTCAATGTTATGTTTTTTTAACTCTGATTAGTTTTCTTTGTAAATCTTGAACGCAAAAACTTCAAAGAATGCGTCATTCCTGCGATATTACAAATTCAGAGCGCTAACCTTCACATGTACTGCACGTTTAGCGCTTTCATCATTTTCAAACGAAAAATTCTAATAAAGATACAAACAACAACAACAACAAACAGCACTCCATGTGTGCAATAGGCAATCATAATCATGCATAAAAACTTCAAAACTAAATTACCCAAAAATCTCTCACTTGTATCTGAAACCGCCATTCACACGCCCACTATTTAAGCGGGCGAAACCCCGCTATTATGTGCTTTTCGAAAGTCGTGTAAGCCGAGCACGTTTCAAACTTCTAAAGTTTCGCGTACGCTAAAACGAAAAAAAAAAAAAATAAAATAAAATACTACACTGCAAAAAAATAAATGGAAAGGGTTTTTTTGTGTGGAGTTTGCAACACGCATATTACACAATAAAAAACAAATATCACACAAGAAAGACACAAAATTTATTTAAGTAATGTAACTTAAAGCGTCAGTTGTGTTTGTGTGTTGTTGTTGTTGTTGTTGTCGTTTTTATGCAAAACAATTTCCACATTTGTTAACATAACAAGTTTTTTTTTTTTTTGCAGCAAGAAAACTTTTAATTGCCCAACAATAATAAAGCCTATGAATTACACATGCTGGCACAAGTGCACTTGCCACATAAAAACTGTAACACTAAACGTTGCAAGAGATTGCATATGTCTCTCTGAATACTAATTCGGTGTCTTAGTTTCCATCCTTTAACACTTTCAACATTTCAACATTTTATTCGTTTCTTTATCATCATTTTAAGCATTGCGAAACCCACTCGAGAAGGGAAAAAACTAGCAGTGCGAATAGTTCGCCACGTTTTGAAGTGGTGTTGACTCCGACGCGCATTGTTAACTGCTTTTACACGAAGCAATTGATGAACATGTAAAGTAGTTCTGTATTGTATTGTCAAGGGGTGGTGGCGATGGTGGCGACGGTGGTGGTGGCTGCAGTGGTGCCGGTATGTTACGGCAAGACTTGACTGACTGACACATTCGTCGACAATATTGTGAATATTGTGTATGTTTTATATGTCCTAAGTCGTCTGTTCTGTTGTGCAGTAAATTGTGGCAAATAGAAGAGGGTTAACATGAGTGGTAGTCAATTATTTGAAGTGGAGGTTGCTGTCGGTAGTAAATTGGTTATGCAGCATTTGTGCGTGCGGTTCGGGATGTCAATTACTAAAGAGGGGATTTGAGTGCTGAAAAGTGGGTTAGAAATGAGAAATTTGAGAAATTGTAAATTATTTAAGTGTTTTTTAAGGAGCTCAGCTAAGATTGGTTTGCGAAAACTTTTCAAAAGAAGTCAATGTGGGAAAGGATTTATAAATAATTAATTATTTATTTATTTGAAATTGAAAATTTTATTAGAGTAAAACAAATTCGAATTGAGCAGTAGAAAATTTAACAAAATGAATAAAGTGTCAGCCGAGACAACTAAGTGATATGACTGTCCAAACCAACAGAAAATTTTTGGAAAAACCGATTTTTTCACAGAACTTTGCAATTCCAGTTTCTTAAAAAGTAATGTTGGTTATCTTAGAACTTTATCTCAACATAGAATACAATTTCTTTGATTTCTTCGCTTCATACACAAAAAGGTATACGTTTAAGAAGTTCGAATTTATCAGTAATATTTTATATAAAGTAGTCACTTTTAAAATCAGAATTAAGGCTTAAAAAGAATAACAATGATGTATACTAAAATAATTGAATACTTTAAAAAATTAATTGTGAACCACTAAAATTTTATAACTAAATTAAATGTAAAAACACTTAGACCACCAACCTAATTAATAATTGATGAACTGAAGTTAATTATTTGAAAGAATCCTTTTCAAGATACACTGATTTCGTAAAGCCCTATAAGTTTTCTTAAATAAGCTCTTCTTCGACAGCAGGTATCTTGTAAAATACTTAAAATGAATCCCGTCTCACACTCGTATCATCACCATTTATGAAATTCATTTTTAAATATTTGAGTCCCGTCTCTCACTCGTGTAATCACCACTTTTGACCACTTTTAATCACCACTCGTGTAATCGCCCTTTTTTAAATATATGAGGCTGTATGTCATGAATGTTTCATCATAACAAATAAAAGAGGAGGAAAAGAAGATGTTATTATCAGAATCAATAAGTTTAGAAATAATTTTAATTAACTCAAAATAACTTTAGCTATGGAGCTGAAATGATAAAACTTCGAATATTCAATATCGATATAAAAGCAGCTCCATTTTATGGAAGTGAAACATGCAATAGTATCAGAACACACACGTCAAATGTTCATATCTTCAGATACGAAAAATATTTAATATTATAGTTTTGTATTGTATGTTAAGAATATTCAATATCGGTCTGTGGGATCATAGAAGCCAAATAAGACTAATACTGCAATACATGAAATGTGGTGAAACTTGCAAGTTTCGCCGTGGTCCGACGACTTCAAGGAAAACAATAAAATACAATCGTTGTTTATTCCTAAAACCAAGTTTGATTTAAACTTAAAACAGTGGCTTTATGCTACATATAGAAGGACAGAATCACCTTTATACTCACAAATGATGCACACAATTTTTCCTTTCGAAAAATATTGAGAAACTTTGTTGACTCGATCGCTTTAGGCAATGACTGCCCAAATACTTCCACAGAAAATGTGCTACCGGTAGTCAATTACTTAATCTAGAAGTTTACTTCACAGATTTATTTCTGGAGATATTGTAGTTATCAAACACTTGCTTTAATAAGTCATTGGTTTCTCAAACAAAGTAATTTGTATGATGGTCGCGTTAAGGTCAAAAATCGTCTAGACCATATTGACCTATACGAAGAATAATCAAACGTTGTTTATCAATCCGACTTGACTTGACAAATTTTTCGATTTTCTTCAGTTTTGAATAAGTATGTTGTATAAGTATGTAAGTATATATGTAATCATGTCTGTCTGTATGTATGTATGTATATAATAATGCCATTAATTCATAAATTCAGTAGTAAATTTTCCAGTGCATATCAGTACCTAATGGATCGTCTTATTTACTTTAAATATAACTTAGTTTTTTATAATCAGTGTTTCTGATGCAAACGTGAGTCCCAAATGTAACAATGTATTTCAATAAACGAGGTTACTGGATCAAAAGTGACCTTCATGACTTTATGATATAGCTTTTTGTAAACATTTTTTATTATTATGTTGAAGTTGTTTTGAGCCAGTGCACTTAACCACTTTCACTCTTTCTTTCTATTTTCAAAACCCCTCTTTACACCTTGACTAGATTATTGTTTATCACTTCATCAGACTAAGTAATAATTGACCTCAGATATGTATACCTCCACGAGGAGCCTGTAACCATTTTGAGATTTGATAAAATTTTTTAATGAACATTTTTTTTACTTATATATATAAATAACTTTTAGACACTGCTCTGATGTAAGTTTTTGTCTAATGTTATGCAAAAAACAGCTTAATTGTAAACAAATGATAATAGTTGAGAGATTAATTATCAATTGCTTGAGTGGCTTTTATTTATTGTGAAATTAACCTACAAAAAGAATACCCTGCATGTATTCTATACATAATCTGTATAATATATTCTTACATTTATTATAATGATATCAATTTGTAGCATATTGTAGAATTCACTTTAATTTATGAAAATTATTACAAAAAATTAAAATATTTAAATAATTTCTTCAAAGAATTGACAATTTCATCACATAAAAGCATTCCAATAGATCGCAGCATTTTAGGTTTGGTCTTTTCTTCACCTTCAACTCTACTCCCACAAATCGGTCTGAAGCAAATATTCAGTATAAACCATAGCGATCAGATTACTAATAGAGTTCATCTCGGCAACACTAAACGACTCTTAACCTTCCACAAACGCAATATGCCCATAAATAACTACGAAATTCATTTATAAATTAGCTTTAGATGTGCGCAGCTACTAAATGCAATACCCAAGAAACTATGCGAAGATGATTTAATTTCCGAGACTGCCCACAAAGTTCTAAACGAAACGCGAAATAAAAAAAACACATTTTTAAATGTGAATGACAACTTGTTTCTTCATTTGTGATATCTGTTTTTTAAAACTGCTAATATTGTTGCAACAAACCCACATATGTATCTCAAGAGCCGTATAAAGTATCTTTCAAGATATGTGAAAACAAAATTCGAAACTTAAAGAAGCGTGGCACAGAGGCGCAATTATTCAATATCGTACAAGACTGCTACGCCTACACTAAGCTCAACTTATATTTATTTATACAATACTCGTATCTTTTGTGTATTTGTGTTTATATAATGAGATATCAATGATCAACTGTAGAATTGTTAAGCAGATAAAAAACTCATTTCAGAGTAAACAAAACGAAAATGTGATGCAAAAATGATAAATAAGTCAACCATTGGGAATATTTGAAATAATGCAATCTTCTCAGCTCTTGGCTCACGTGTCGTCGTTTTATAGTACAGGAAGGAATTAATTATTAGTTGAAAAATGCTTTTGTAGAGTAGTAGCTTAACGATTAGTTATTTTGCATTTTAATTTTACACCTTTTCGTTCAGCTGTTTTCGAAACAGGGCAAAAAATTTACTATTCAAATTTCAAAGCACACTACTATTTTGTGGAGTAGTATTAGTTCAGACACACTATATTGAATAAAAAATTTGCTAAGAGAAGGAAATAACAATACTATTTTGTCTTAAATCTAACACTTAACAGTCGGATTAGATTTCATAGTAATGCATCAGATCGATTACAATGACTTACTTTATAAATGAAACTGGCACTTTCCTCAGATCGTAGTCAAGTAAACTAATCAGGTGATTTGTATATAAAGTAAGACAAAACAAATTTATTATAAGTTATTTCCTTATTGCATTTTATTAATTTTTTAATATATTTTATTTAATTTCTAATTGTAATAATTATTTAATTGCATAATAATGATGTACTAATATTGAATTTTTTATTTTTCAGGTAAGCAACGTGTCATAGTCGTAATTACAAATTCATATGGTTTATTAAAATGGTAATTATACAATATGTATTAAAAAGTGACATAAGAAGTGATATCTTCAACCTTAGATATCTTAACAATATCTATCTAACGATAGATACCTTAACCAAATGTATTCGTACCTAAAAACGTTTTTCATGCTTCAAACGTAAACGTAAATAAAACACATTATTGATTGAGGATTCTATCAGAATTTTATTTCAATATCTTGCTGAAACCTTGCCTTATGTACAATTTACATAAATTCAAATATTATCGGCGAGCCAACTTACAGTATTAGATCATTTTGAAGTATTACTCGATGATTTGTCGGCAGAAAACTTGCATTGACTTAGACATAAATTGACGTATGATTGATTTAAAAACTTCAAAAATCACTATCCACTTGAAATTGCAGTATCCGGATAAAACAGAGTACTGATTAATACTTCTACTTCTACAAAAACATTCTTAAATTCTCAAAAGAGATAATTTAAGGCTGCTAATTGGTTTCATTATAGGACATTACGGCCTGAAATATGACCTACATATGATTCAATTATCTATTAATCTGGAATGCAGAATATGCCTCGAAACAAGTATACATATTCTTTGCGATTGTCAAGTTTTAACAACGCATAGAAGAAACTTGTTTCTTGTTGAATTACTGTCATCTGTACAGTTCAAGAGCTCTTCTCCAGATTTAATTCCAAACTTTGTTCGTTATACTTTAAAGGGTTTTGTGTGATTAAAAGTGAATGTGGTACAATAGAACTCTTTTAGTCGCTGTACCGATTGTTGGGCGAATTAATGAAACCAGTTTAAAAATAAAATCCGCTTGAAATGATATATCTTTCACATCTATATACCAAACAAATTGATAACCATGTGACAATACTGTTTCAATAGTTATCTATGCGACAAATTTAATGTGAAATGTATTTACTACAGAATGATTCATTTTATATTAAATTTATGAAATGGCTCTGGAGTATACAGGGGGGCGAGAAAGTGGGTTAGGAAATATATCCTCCCTCTTAACAATGTAATCTACAGATAATACATCACAAAAATATTTTCTTTGAAGTCCCCTTTGACAGTATTTTGTCTAGGCCACTGTAAAATGGGAAACTGTAAATTTAGCATAGGATGTAGCATTGGATGACAGCTTAATTTAATATACGTCTACTAAGAGTGTATTGTCTAATGAAGGGGACAAAATGTATAACCCTATATATTTACGATCTAATCAATTTAATCGTATTAGAAATTAAAATTATTTTTATTAAAAAGTTTAGTATTAGAAATTAGTTTTTAATGTCACACAGTAAAACACATTTATTTACTTCAAAAATACTCTGCTATTATTTACAAGTAAAGGGCGAGTCTGTAAAATATTTCTTGCAGAAAACTTATAGATTAGTTTCTAAGACGTTTGTTATTAGATGGGTGGTACTGTATTAGATTCCATGTTGAAAACTTATGGGTCAATTACATTTTTCTAAAACTTTTGTTATAAGATGATCTGCTACCAATGATTTGATATTCTACCTATAAAGTATTTCTATTATACTTGCGTATCGGTCTCGTTCCTCGATCCTCATGTACAATATATAATATTTGATTGTCATTCCTCATTAGTATTACGTAGAGCAATCTTTTTTATTTTTTAATTCTAAATTCGATATATTTTAATCTTC